>NC_060954.1:36754094-36762572 GCF_022045245.1 Lucilia cuprina
CTATGGTCTAGTCTATAGTCTAGTGTATAGTCTAGTCTATAGTCTAGTCTATAGTCTAGTCTATAGTCTAGTCTATAGTCTAGTCTATAGTCTAGTCTATAGTCTAGTAAACTTTTGTCTGACCATCGCCTACATTGAGCCTTACAAATTATACTTGCATATCTATGCATGACACTGTTATTGAAAGACTAAACCTCTTATTTTTAGCGAAACTCAAAACTATGTTAATTAAAATGAAACTCAAAAGTTAATAGACTCCATATACAACAACTTAAATACATAACATCAAAAATGATAATGACTTGATTATATAGAAACACATGATACCTAATCTATCTTATTTTCAGTTTTCATGTAAAAAATGCCAATTTATAGTTAGAACAACGTTATGTCAATTAAAATCTACTGAGAATGTAAAATTTTAAACTAAACAAAAAAACTAAAACTAGCATATATGTATTTCACTTTTCTCTCAAATCTCTACTTAAATACACACCTTTAAAAACTCTCATGCACAACTGGCGATAATTGAACATTCTGACAACCTGATACATTCATTCATTCATTCCTAAAGTCACCCATTCCCCCTGTACAAACACTTGGTGATGAAGTGTACTCTTTACTTCACTTTTTAGCATTTAAAAACAAAACCAACAACTAAGTAGTACTGCCACACTTTACTTTAGAATATTTATATTCTCACGTGCCGCGGCATTCATTTAATCCTGAATGGCGCTCTTATGTGCTAAAGTAAGAGTTGTGGGTTTTTAAATGAATTTTATTTGGGTTATTTTTGTTTCATTTTTCCTGATGCACGTGGTGATTTGTAAATTTTGTTAATCGTCTTTAATAACCTAGCAAACTATTTTCCAATGACAAACGCTAATTGTTGAAGTGTTCCATTGAGCTTTTACATCCATTTAACACGTATACTATAATCAAACTAGGTGTAATTGGACTAATAACAATACCTTATTGAAAACATTGCTAATTGTGGATTAAAATATATGTTTTGTTACTATTGAGAGCAAAGGAATAACATATTAATTTTTCAGTTACCATAGAACATAGGTACGTAACTTTAATTAGCAACTGTCATCAAGTATCTGTCATTAATATAACTGTTTACTATTAGTGAGAACTGATTGTGGTATATGATCTGGTTTACAGCCAGGCTTATAGTCTAATCAATAATCATTCCATCGTCCGGACCACAATCTATAGCCTAAAACATTGTATAGTCTAAAATTTGGAAAGTCTATAGTCTAGTCTATAGTCTAGTCTATAGTCTAGTCTATAGTCTAGTCTATAGTCTAGTCTATAGTCTAGTCTATAGTCTAGTCTATAGTCTAGTCTATAGTCTAGTCTATAGTCTAGTCTATAGTCTAGTCTATAGTCTAGTCTATAGTCTAGTCTATAGTCTAGTCTATATATATAGTCTACAGTATAGACTATTCTAAAGTATATTCTATAGTATAGTCTATTTTTGAGTTACAGTCCCCCTAAATATGCTTCAATTTTCATAATTGGCATCCCTGTTTTTATCTATTTCAATTTATAACAATTAGTCGATTCAAATAATTTTCTCACCAATGCAACCAGTTAATTTTATTTACTTATATTTTATTGGCCGGAAGAAAAGTATTTCTTCATTAGAGAAATTTCTTTAAAACCTTACAACACATAGTACATGCAAGCAAAATAAATAGCTCTCCATATATCTCTATACTTTACTATCTAGGCCAACTTTACATATTTACAAAATTTCCCTGTAAAAATATCATTTATTTTATTCAGCCCAAAATTATAGGACTTCTTTTACTAAAGGGTTTGGTTAGCAAATAACAACAATAACAATAAAAACATTATTAAAATTCTAGTTCATAAGGAGTAAGAAACACATGTTGTTGGCAGGGGGTAGAAGTATGTATATTCTCCCGTTTAAGAAAAACATCATGCAAGCAAGTGAGAAACAAGAAAAATTACAATAATTTGTAACATTTCAAATGAAATTCAACACATACTTTACAGTGTTACAATTTACACATACATATATTTAGATCTTTTTTTTATTGTTATTATTTCATCATCTACTATTAATACTTACTAGTATAAGTAGTAAGTAACTCTTAACATCCCCTTCTGTATTTAATTTTTTTCCGTTTGTTAACTTTGTATTCTTTGGCGTCAAGTTACACTTGTTCGCTTATTCCTTCGTTCATTGTTGTCTTTGACTAACAGATTATAGTAAAAAAGCAAAACCATCTTATGAACCATCTAGCAAAAGAAAAAATATATATACTGTTTGTCAGATATACAAATAGTCGACATGATTTTTTATTATATTCTTTAGTTTGTTAGGAGTTCATATTAGACAAAGGATTATGTTTGTAACGCCTTTAAGTATGCAATAGAAAAAAATGTAAATGGAAAGATTTAAAATGGCGGTAAAAATAGTTTTAAATTATATTTAGTTTAAATATAGAAAGAAATGATTAAATTAATACTTAGTAAATTTTTTTGCGCAAAGCCATGTTGTTGTAATAACTATCAAAATGTTTAAAGTTTCGGATTTTTAGTTGGTATTCCTCGCACATCTTGTAAACATCTAATACAGCGGAATCTTTACAGGTCTGCATAGATCAATTTGAACACTTGACCGACATCGATGCTGCCGAATGTCGCTTAGCTTGTTGAGACTTTTAAAGGGCACTGTATAATAGGTGTTTATGCTAGAAGAAAAACTCTTTGATTTGATTGAGAAAATCAGTTATTAGAACTGAAATTTTGGTCTATCCAAAATTATACGATATACCTGTTCTGTCCATCAAAAAAATTAACAACATAATGTCTTTCGTTCCTATCTTGGAATGGTTTGATTCCATATTAAATATGGCCACGTAATATACTGTAGTTGTGTCGAACCTGAATCCCTCTTCCGATAACATAATGGGAACATTTCATGGATCCAATAACCAGAAGATATAAATTACATTCTTTCGGTATCATAATGAGAAAGACCATTTCATGGACCCAGCAGCATTTCGAAAATCTTAACTTATTATACAATTCTTGGTCTAAACGCAATATGTAATTAAACCATCACAAGTTGAAAGAAAATACGATTTGAACATTTTATGACTCTTCATTTCTTTTTACTTTTTCATTAGACTTTATGTACGTAAAGTGTGATCGTGTGAAGGGTCCATAAATATGAATAAATGGCACTAACCTATGTAGACTGAATTCATATCAACTTAACCGTCAACAGGCTCTCATGAAATTTTTACCATCGAGGAACATCTGAAACCACATTGATCTATATCATCAGTATTGCATGTCTAAAGCCTGATTTTGTAAGTTATTTAAAAGTCTTGCAATATTTTCATACAATTTTCAAAAGTTATGTTGAATAAAGTTTTGAATGTGTTTGCAAGTCTGTCAGTAAAAATATATGTATGTTATCGTAAAACTTGAGAGGGATTTCAAACCAACCAAATCAAGTACATTTCATACATTCTTTTGTCTGTTTTTCATTTTAAAAGTTTGTAATCTAAATTTGTAGAAGAGAGTAAATGAGAAGAACATCAATATAAAAAATATCAGAGCATTAAAGTAATCATTTGATTAAAGAGTTCAAGGGGATATTCTGCATTGACTTACATTGAAAAATTAACTTACTAATGAATTTTTCTTTAATATAGCCATTTTAGAATAGCCATTCTAGAGAACTGTCCTCATTTGTTTATTATTCTTCTCTTTCATCAGTTTAAAGAGTATCCCTCTTTGGAGTTTCCTTCACTGCACTTTCTTCATTTTTAAATTAATTTCTTTAATGTCAAAGGATTTCTTCATTTTTAGCTACATTCTTATGAATGCTTTTAAATCCCAAATATTTGAATATTCTATCTTTCAAAGAGTTAACACTAAATAACCCAACAAACACAAAGTCAAAAGTTAAAAAAAGTGTAATTATCATTCTTGTATGATCTGAAATCTAAATTAATAATTGGTTTATAAAAAATCATTGAAAAGTTCTTTCCTATATTGTCTCAATATAAGTATTTAAGAAGAAGTTTCATTACAAATAATTTTCAAACCGTTTGTTGGTTTATTGGTACGTATGTACGTGTATTTTGCGTGACTGAATGTATGTTGGCACACACACACACACACACTCTTTAACATATTCTCATGAGAATGTTGCATGCTAAAGTAAAATAAAAAAATAATAATAAATGTTTCACATGTACAACACATGAAGTGTTTGCATGTATTTCATTGTTTAGTGGGTGTGGCATACAACATAAACATTCTTCATTGTTCATTTACATTTCTATTTACATATGTATTTATGCATATGTATACTCACTCACACAAATAATAATGAAGAATCAAGAGAATGGCAAGAAACAAACATTTGTTTATTTGCTTAGTAACAGTGAAGAGCAAAATTATTGGAATTGTTGTTATGCTTTATTATTAGTGTCGACGAATACACTGATATAGTACTTCCCAACACCTCTTCTAATGTTGGGAAATTAACAGGTTAAGTTGTTTGTCAATATGGCACTTGTTTCACCAAAGAAGCCACTTGACATCTTCAGAACACCCTCCACGTTTAAGTCGGTCAGTACACCAAGAAACGTCATAATCAACAAACGTACTCCCATGTACTCTCCAACAACCCTGCATCATCCTCCTTGGCCGTGTTTGTCTAACTTTTTAATTAATTAATTTAACAGGTTAAATTGTTTGTCATTATATGTATATTAACCCCTATGATCAAGTATTGTTATTGACTTCTCCACCACGGCTACTTGCCGAATGACTTATGGACGGTCTTCCCCCAAAATGTCCCCTTGGATTTGGATTCCCATTTCCTCTTCAGTAGGGGATGTTATCTTAACAACCTGACTGTTAGCGAGATCGTTATCTGACAGAGATAAAATCGTCAACTTCTGTTTGGCACTAGTTTTACCAAAGTAGTCACTTAAGTAGACCCTCCCATGTACTGTAATGTACAACTCTCCAGCATTATCCTCAATGAAAGTGACCATGACTGCCGTTCTGTCTCTATCTAACAGGTCAACCACCCCTTCTGTCACGTCCTAATCTCACCATTAGTTATTTATTTTTTTGTTTTTCAATTTTGAATCTCACGACAATGTACGTACAGACGGACTATCGACACATTGACGGCGCATGTGGTCTAACCAGGTAACTTACAACCGCGATTTGCCATGACGCTCAGGAGAGCTGTTAGCAAATGGCCTCTCTATGTACTAGCTAGAAATCCACGAACGTGGCACTGCTACTATCCGACTTGACCATTAAAGTTCCTATATAACACAAAGAGTGAACCAGATAAGGTAGCAAAGCGTATCAACGAAGAAAGTAGAATTGTATGATACATTCTACACTCACTATCTTGACAAGATAAGTAACCATAAGTTATGTACTTCTTTAAAACCATAGCTCCCTTTGGCTAGATACCGATGCATTAGTCGCAGTAAGTTATAGCCACTATGTATACTAAGCCCGTCGCATCACGAAATTGACCATGGCAAAGTTTGTTAGGATTACTTGCCCCTCACCTATCGGTATTACTAGAGTCTCTGAAAGTTGGAATGTTTTGATATCAATCATTATATCATTCAAATACAATCTTTTACGTTCCAGTGAAACTCTCTATTGAGTAAGTCACGTCATTGCCTTCCTTTTGTCGGACTTTTACTATACCTGCTATTCCGTAATAAGACTATCACAGCAAGTGATTAGATAACTCTTCAAAGTCCATCATGAGCTTCGGCCTTCAAGGCACATACTTAAGTGAAGCATTATCTAGTTACTTGCCTCTCGCGGTCATGTTATCTTGGTGAAAGATCCCTGACTTTCAGCTTATGGAAATTTTGGAGTATAGAGGAGTTAATTGACTTCTAGTTGTTTAATAGCTTTTGGTGTGCCCTGTTCACCCAACACTACGTCCACTTCGATTTATATATGTATGTCTCTTGGCGGTTTGGACAAATAAGCAGAAGTTAACTGTTGTTGAGCGACTGTTTGTTTGTTTGTTGTGGTAGCTTTTTGAAGTATGAGACCTTTATCTGAATTTTTCCTACCACAGATTGCTTAAGACATTCTATTAAAGTTTGTAATAAGGCTAATATGTCAAATTAAAAGCTCGAGAACTGACACCTGCATGTTCTTGGCAAGTCATAAGGGGCAGATGGTGGGCTGCCTCTAGTTGAAAAAAGAAAAGGTCGTCAAGACAGATACTTCACTTTAAACACTTCGGAATTTCTGCCCCTCATTGTATGCAACAATAAATAAACATTTACATACATGTGAGTGCATTTTTCAACATAAGCAATTGTGTATTTATTCAGTGCAATCATCACGCGCAAATGTTTGTTTGTATTAGTACACACACGCTTTCTACATATTTTTTTCTTTAACCTTCTTATAAAAGTTTTTTATTTTTATTTCGTATTTTTCTTTTCAAACTAAATATTGTGTTGAAATGCTTATGCACAAACACACATTCCTCTGCGTCACATGAACCGCCATACTTCCCCTGCCATACACTTATGAAAGTGTTAAATATCATATTAGTTTTTCATCTTCAACAAAACCACATGATGTGGGCTTATCACTACAAACAAACTTTGTCGAGTGGAGCAATACACCCACATGTTATAACCAGCACTTGCCCTCTTCATACCTCCTTTCAAAATTTGTTGACATATTCATGTGGGTTTTGGTAAAGAGTATAATGGAGGGAAACATATTGTTTAGGTCCTTTAAGTGTATGTTTGTGCGTTTATTAATAAATACTTAAGTGTGGGTGTGTGATTATATTTTAAAGTTTATTAACATGTGTTATTGTATGTTTGAATCTATTTATAAGTATCTGTTGGATTTATCTATGTGTGTTTAATTTTAATGCAGTAAATGAATGTGCAATTTTTTGTTTGTTCACACACATTCACTTGGTGTCTTATTTGTGGTTCTCTTTTTTTTTCTTTGTTACTCGTCAGTTTTAATTCACATATTAATGTGTCAAATACGTTTAAGTTATAAACGCACATGTGTATTGTTATGCACACATGCTGTGTGAAAAAAATATTATTATGTGTTGCAAGTTTGTGTGTTTGAGTGTGGAATGCATATATAATTCTGTTACTCATTAACAAAAAATTAAAAAAAGAAGACTTTAATTCATATCTGCTGCACTTGAGTGAATCATAGAGTTGTCAAATAGTTTGCAGAATTCCCAACAACTATTTATGGAGAATACTCTTTTCAGTCGATGACATAAATTCTAAAATTATCTTAACTTTATTTATAAGAAGTTAAAAAAGTTTGTACTATGAGTGAGTACCAATAAGGTAACTTACAGTTGCAGATTTAGTATCGTTCCGCATTCGATTTAACTATATGTTATTTATTCCTTCAGAGTTCGTGTCGTATGTATGTGTCAGCACATTCGATTAATGTTCGTATTTCGGAGCTCAGATTCCATATATATCTTGTACAGATCTGTCTATAATCAACTCTTTTGATAATCACCCACGGAGGCGTTGTACCTTGGTGAAATCTCCACCTTGGTGTTATTGCAATCCCGGCGTAAAGATAATCTGGTACTACGGGTGGGCAGTTACCCACAGGACTTGTGCTAGGGCAATAGAATGTTGGTTTAAGTACTGATATATCCATGTCTGGGTTCTCTCTCCGGTGCTGTTGCCATCCCAACAGATGTTACAGAGCAATCTGCGATGAATTCCTCTTCGCTTAGTAGGGCGCCAGTATAGGTTAGAAAATTTTTTAGATTGACACTTGGTAGTTGCCTGTCATCCCGTAAATTGTTCCTTATGGTCTGTGGATGGATCTGATGTAAGTCGCCCTTCAGGAGACTATTACTGATTTAATATACCTCTTACTTCAGAGAAGTTCTCTGGTGCTGTTGCCTTCTCAACAGGATTCATATTGTTTCATGCTACGCGAATTATGGTTGAGGTCCGTCCTCTTGTCGCGGCAATTTTTGTATTTAAATTGAGTTTGCAAATTCCTACATCCTTTATAACATTATCTCAAAATAAAGAGGGATCCTGTTTTATTGACTGGGTATTTCGGGCTACCAATTACTTCTTCAATTGCTGAAACGACAGGGCAATCTCAGTAGTGTAGTTACTCGGGCTTTAAGAGTTTAAGGAATGCACTGGAATGGGCCATTAGATGATGAGTATTGCATTTTAAATAATGCAATCTTTCATGGCATCAGAAGGATCGTCATTAGCCGGTGTAAGATACCGGGGTGTGCATTGGACTGGGCTACTATGGCAAGAGATGAGATATCTTTAGTACTTCAGTTCCCCCCGGGGGCATGTTACCTTGGCGAAGACCTCCGCCTTGGTGTTATTGCAATCCCGGGGTATAAAGAGGGCCCAATACCTCCAATCTGACCGGGATTGAAAA
>NC_060954.1:36762672-36768975 GCF_022045245.1 Lucilia cuprina
CTATCTATCTATCTATCTATCTATCTATCTATCTATCTATCTATCTATCTATCTATCTATCTATCTATCTATCTATCTATCTATCTATCTATCTATCTATCGAACTAATTAACCAGCTAAATACTCACTATTACGTTACAAAACTAAATATTCTATGTTCCCAAAATTTTAGTAAGATTCCAAGTACTTTGGATTGTTTTTTAAGATACCTCTAATAGGCAACAAAAAATTTGAGTTCATATCGGGGGCCTCAAAGTTTTGTCTGATGCAGTACAAGGAAGAAATTCAATTGAGTAGACATGCTAAACTGCAGCCTGTTTCTCTCATGACAATAACGATTATAACACATCAACATATTGGTTGTAGATCTCCAAAGTGTATCTATGTTCTAGGTGCCTTTTAGATTCTTAGACAAACAAGTAACGTCCGTCTATCATTCCGTTTGCTTCGTAATGAGAGTTGAAAATCGGTTCATATTTGACCCTACTCATTATATAAGCTATGCCAACATTTCTTAATATACATATATCACAACGATCCACATATGTGCATAAATAATATTTTAATAATACATATTAGCATTTTTAAGCAAAAAGTACATTTGTCGCATAAACAGTTCCCTCATATTTCATTATAACATCTTCTTCATCATACTTTTAATTTTGTTTTGTTATAAAATTGAAGAAATGTTCACACATATGTACACTACAGTAACATATAAATACATACATATATAAACAGCATAGCGACATTTGCTTAAGTGTAAATTAGTATTTAAAGGAAATTTTCTTGAGTGGGTTTCCAAAAACATTGCACAGCAAGACCCTTTTCTTTTCTAGTACAAATGTAAATAACTTTTGCATAAATGCCCATAACTGCAACTACATAAATGGATGTATGCGAATAAAACTGAATGTCTTCTTCATATTTACTTTGTACAAATTTGCATAAATAGTTACTACAACGCTCTACAGAAAGCCAAACAAGAAGGAAAATGAAAAAAAAAAAACTAATATGAAGAGTAAGAACTAAGAAAGAAAAATGTTAAGAATCTTAACGTTTTAGTTAAGAAAAATAAACTACTTATAAGCCAACAAGAAATGCAAAGAAACAAGCCAAGTACCACTAAGGAATTGTCAAGAAAGGAAAGAAAGAAAAAAAGAATACGAAACAAAAGTATATAAAACAACAAAGTATGTTAAACATAAACTCTGATTGTTTTAATTTAAAAACCAACCATGTTAAGAGGTAAAAATCTGTTTTTATTTTTTCTATTTTTTTTATTAAAATGAAAACCATGTTAAAAGTTTAATTAGTGGGACTTAAACTTGGTAAGAATTGTGAAACAAAAAATGAAAAATGTCATCATACATCATCGTGCGTAATTAGTACATCCGTGGCAAAATGCAGGAAATTAATGTGATTTTTTTTGTTTTGAGAAAATTCAAGTCCAAAAGGGATTTATACTATATACTTATAATTTAAAAAAGAAAAAAACTATAGTGCAACGTACCTACATTACTTTGATTCCATAAACAGATTTATGTATATCACGTTCAAATCAAGATTAAACTATTTTATACTTCTTTATAGTAAACCGATCTGGGGTTTTTCATATTGGATCAAATTCAATAATATTAGAGATGATGTACTGTCAAGTTAAAGTTTTAAATTGTCCCTTAAATATGACACCACAAATATGAAAAGCCCATAAATATCTTCTTTGAATTGTTCGGTGATATCTGTTCTCTACAAGAGAATCCTTCCTAGGGCATGTTACCTTGATGAAAGAGTCTCATCTTTCAATTCCAGGGAAAAAAGAAACTAACAGTGCCACTAGTCTGTCGGTACTAAAAAATGGTGATGACCTTTCTTTCGAATGATTTCACATGCGGTCGAAACAGAGAACCACTGAACCAGTAGCCCACAGGCTTTGCTTTGTACCGGATATTCGTGGCACGAATGGACCTCCCCAATGGAATGGAATTTCGTGGTAAACGCAGTAAACCGGTAGCTCACAGGGCAGAGTTTCGGACTTTGTCTTGTACCGGGAAGAGAATGTTGAATACAAATTGGCGAACGATCTCAGTGCTGTTGCTGAGACAACACAAAGGAGTGACTGTGAGTTGGTGTTTTGTGTGTATGATACGAGATGGATGTAGCGGTATGTGGCCTTACATGGCATATCTGCAGCGAATGTGCGGGATGTTTTTCTCAATAAGTGTGTCGGATGAAAGCGAAACGGTATATAACGTATCTTAAGAAAGTGTTACAACAAACTCACTTTGATTGTCTGGATTTTTTTCAGATTTTACTCCGTTTCAACCACAGTGTGTTCTGTGTACGTAAGAACAAGTACTTATTTTATTTGATAGACTCTTATTTTCGTCTACCGATTACGTCTCTAGGTACGGTTGCCATCTAAACGGATGCCAATATATATGCGCGGTTGTAAACGTAATGGTCAGAGATTAGATAGTTGTCATAATTGAGCAAAGTACTTGTACAAAAATGACCACCGTCGTGTATGAAACTCAAAGGAGCGGTGGTAAGTTGTTAAAAAATGTCAACCTGTGGACGAACAAGACGACCGTAATATAAGACCAGGTGTTCACGTAAAGCAGTTCAACATCTTTTCCTCTTAAATAACGATAAGATAGATTCTTATTTATCATCTGGAATAGTGAGTACCCAGAGAAAACTATACGGAAATTAGAGGAGAATTATCAGAGAGATAAACGTTACAACTAATATGGTCAAGGGCGCAATGTAGGGATTTGCATGCTATATGGTTTCGGAATATGTTTCAACTGCATACATAATGCTTAATCATACTGAATACTCATCCAGTGTTAAGGTCTGGACCGGATATTACTTTCGGAATAAGTTTAAACTCATCTTATTGCATACATAATGCTTAATCATACTGAATATTCATTCAGTGTTAAGGTCTGCATCGGGTATAATCTGCAACTGTACTTGCATTAAAGGAAAGAGAACTTGCAGAAGTTAAGTTGAAATACGCAAAACTATTCGACGCAAGAAGAATTGAATTATGGATAAGGAAATACAATGAGTCCAGAATGGAGTAGTGAGTAGGATTGACCCCTACTAGAACAGTATGTAAACCTCAGAATTAGATATATGAGCAAAACTGGACGAACGTATGTATTTAAAAGTGTAGAGCATTTAGACAGTGAAACTCTGTAACACTTGTATGTATTTTTGAAAAATAAACAAAATTACCTTTCCATTGATATATACTTAGTTGTCTAGAAGAGAAAATGTTTTCAAGTTTAGTTTTGCCTTGAAGCAATATTTTACTTTTACTTATGTTGGATGTTTCTGGTAAATAATAGAGACAGAAAATAGGGTACAATCTTAAATGGTCTTTTTGGTTCCATCCTAATATCCTTAGTTCTTTTTTCATTTACTAACTAAATTGCCAAGTTTTATTACTATGAAAAATTAAATTTCTTTCCCACACAGAGAGTTAACAAACATAAAATTGTTAAAATAAGTAATTATTTCAATGATTTTGCAAAACTTACAACGTATGTACATATGTGTGTACATTTTGAAATATATTGTCGTAATAAACCATGTTACAATTTTACATTGAAACACTCATGCATGTAAGTACTAGCAAGCAAGCAGAAGAGTAAGAATACAGCCGTAAAGGAAACAGTATTGAAAAAACGAACTTAATTCTTTTCATTTTGTTGATTTATTTTTATTTTGTAATTTATTTTAAAAACTTTTTTTGTAGAAACAAATTTTTAGTAAATATTTTTAATTTGTTAGCTTTGATGAGAGACAGAAAAAGACATACACATTTTCAACCTGAAATTTTCTTGTCAATTAAGTTCATTTTTAAAATGCCAACACCCGTAATATATGCTATAATTTTGGGTATATGCAATGTGAGTATATATTTCAATATTTGTTTGTGTTGGGCATTACATGTTTTTGTTCTTTTTTGAGTATATTGCATTAAAATGAATTCAAAAGAATGATTTAACAAAAAAACTCAACGTATTTTTTCTCTATAAGAACGTACAATATTTTGTATAAAGTGTGTGAGTATAAGATATGAATATAGTTTTGTGTAAATATAATTATTAAACGTTCATTGTATATTTGCAAGAGTACACTTAATCCTCTTAATACGCCATTTAACAGATGTGAAGAGAAAGAGAGAGCGAAGGCTCTCGAAATGTTTGAGATATCTACAAATAAGAGATTTCGTATATAGAACATTTTTGAGTCTACTAACTATAGGGGTAATTTAAAATCTTGTACGAACTATAGCCGGGTTCATTTTCGAACAAATGTACACTGAAAATAACACAATTTTTTAACCCAGAGACCTAAGTATACATATCCAAAGGTCAAAGTCCCGCTGAATCTCATTACATCTGTGATTTGAGATATCGTGTCATCAAAAAGTTTGAGGAAAAAAACGGCGTTTCTTAGATATCGGGACACGACATCTCAAATCTCAGATATGATGGAGAAAATCAGAAAATCAGATTCGGATTCAGCACTACCCAATTCTTTAGAAACGTCTCAGTTGTTCTCAGGAGTTTGGGTTATTCAAAAGTTTACCTGTAAGTCTAATCCTTGCTTAGTTTTACAAAAAAATCGTACCAATTTTTTCGTAATATTTACGAAAACCACGAAGTATTTCGCACAATGTACGAAATTTTTCTTATATATTAGGAATTGATTGTTTTCAGTATATAAAAATACATATTCTAAAAATATACACATACATATTTTATAACCGCGTTTATTGAGGGATTTGTTTAACTACGTATATATGTATGTAAGTATAAACACAATTATAGAACTCGACATATATTTACCTTGGGTATTTTTAATGCTTTCATAATTTGTGTATAAATTACAGAGGATTTTGTGTATTTATGGGTTTCTAACTAATTGTATTGTGAATTGTTTAACTTGGTCTACACGATTATCAAACAAATTCGAAACTCAAGTGGCCTCAAGTGTTTAAACATATGTAAATACATATGTTTGCATGTGTGAGGGTAAAACTGAAATACATACATAAATGTATTGTAATCATAAAGTTTACGATTAAACTCTTTACAAATTATTAATTAGTAGTTAATATTGATTACTACTTAAAAGATTTATATATAATCTTCTTTAGTGCATATTAAGAATTCTCTTTTGATTGTAATTTTGATAAATTAAGGTTTTAGGTAAATCTAGAATTTAATCGTAATCAAATGATAAACATAGCTCATGAGGAAGTGAGGCCGCCCATTTTTTCTTTATATGTTTAAATGGATGTCAGAGTTGATTGATTTTGACAAAATTAAACATCCTTTGATAAAAGGATGTAGCATGACATCCCTCATTTTTTTAAATAATTTTAATAATACTAAGTAATATAAACTTTAATATATAGTTTTAAATGTAAGTTTTAAGTTTTTTATTTAGTTTGTAAGTTTTTACATAATTTGTCCTCAAACATACGTAATTTTAATCTAGATTCTAGAACATCTTTTAAATTTAGTAGAGTGAACATAATGAAAACACATTTTACTAAGAGTTGCCATCGTTCTACTTCTGACACAAGTTGAAGTCTGTTAAAGAATTTGGAACTTAAAATCCCACAATACCAGTATAATGAGAGATACTTAGATTTATAATTGTTCGGTTACAGGTTACAGTTAAAAGAGTCATAAATATTCATTAGTATTTACTATACTAACTAAAAGTAATGCAGATAGTGCCTTATAATTATCGAAAAATATGTAGTTTTATAAGTACTAGTCATTAAATTGGTCTTGTAGGGTTGATACGTACGTGTTCTTACAATTTTGTTCAATGTTTTAAGTAAAAGACCCAATTTTTTTTTAGAAATTTCGAATCACAAGAGCGGCTGATACTGAAAAAACTAAACTTTGTACTTGAACGTAATTCAATAGTAAGATTGGAAACGTGGAAAGTTATGTTAACACCTGCCTTGACGGCCATATTTCACTTAGACTTAAGAACGTTCTATCACGCGACCCTGAATCCTTCTATAAAGAACTCAGGGTACGTTTCTGAGCCGGACCATGACACGCTGTGGCAAGTTTGATATGAACAGAGTAAACTCTGAACACATCTGGACAAGGAAGGAAAGTTAATCGGTATCTCTTGTATATGATATCTTTTATCCATCATCATTCAACCCAGCACACATCTCATTTATTCGACACATTCATAAAGAAAAACATACGACACATTCATTTAGGTATACGGGTGGATGAGTCCCGCATACCT
>NC_060954.1:36769075-36838789 GCF_022045245.1 Lucilia cuprina
TTAGTTAGTTAGTTAGTTAGTTAGTTAGTTAGTTAGTTAGTTAGTTAGTTAGTTAGTTAGTTAGTTAGTTAGTTAGTTAGTTAGTTAGTTAGTTAGTTAGTTAGCTTAGCTTAGCTGCATTAATATGTAATTAAAATACTTTTTTGCCACTAAAATTATACTTTAGCGACCTTCTAATAGAAAAATCTCTCGACTAAATCTAAACAACATAATTTAAGCATAGTAGAAAATAACTCGGATTTTTTTACAAAAGTAAAAACTACATGCAAATGAAAAATATGCGCTTTAAGGTAAAAAATTAAACAATGCTTTTCTTATAAAGTAACCAAGTAACATCTTAATACTGTACACATTTTCAGAACATTCATATTTCAAAACAAAAGCAACAAAAAATCTACAATTTTACGCGTTCTTATCCTTTTGACTTTTATTACATTTAACGAGCACGTTTGTTTAGTTTTCTTTTTCTCGTTTTGTTGTGCTCTTCAAAGCTCCAAAATGTAAGACAGGAAAATCTACTGAAATCTAACACATTTCTTTGGCAAAATTCCTTAGCTGGCTAGTGGGTTGGTTGGTTGTTAGTGGGATGTTTGGTTCGTTGGTTATGGTTTCCTAAACATGCTTTCTCTTCCTTCCTTTTGTACATTTTATTTTCTGTTATTTTGTTTTTTATTTCTCATCATATTTCTCCTTGGCAATTTGTTTGCAACATATTAGATTTCCTTATTGCAATTTGCACCTTCTGCTCAGAAATAAACAAGTAACATTTATTCATTTTCTTATTTTTTTATTATAAGTATTTTTTAAGGGCAAAGGAGCAGAATATGCTTTTTTTGTTATGCTAGCAAAACATAACCGGCTAAAGGAAGTAAACAAAGTCAAGCTGTCAAAAAACAAGCTTTCATAATAAATGTTGCCGATTTTTAGGAGTTTAAGTAATGTGTTGCATGATTTCAGGCGTCTTTACTTAAAATTGTTGTGTTAGCAAAACAAAATATGTATGTTAATTTATTATATTTTTCATATTTTTTCCAACTATTTTGCTTGATTTTAAACAAAAGCACGTGCAAAGATTTCATAATAATTTCAATTGAATTTTATATTAAACAAAAATAGGAAATAACAACAACGAATTGAAAAAACTTAAATTACTAAAATTTTATTTAAAAAATAGTAACATTTTTGATAAATTTTCCTCTTTAAAACAATTTTATTTATAAAAAATTAAATTCCACCATATAACAAGAAGATAATCTAAACTGGTAACAGCCCACTAATTAACAATAAATTATTATCAATTGTAAGGATATCACATATTTTTATATAAAAATTTTCCATAAATTAAAAAATCAACAAACTAGAAAACATGAAATAAATACAAATTTATCATTTTCAGTTCGTATTTGTTATACTCCTGATCAACATATAGGGAATATTGATTTTTTCACTCCGTTTATAATTCTTCAAAAATTGCTTTTAGACCCACAAAAAATATAGAAATTTAAAAATTTGTATAAAATTATAAGACTAATTAGCCTTATCCGTACGCCCGTCCATAGTTCTAAGTAGGGTTCTATAAATCGACTTTTGAATAATCAAACAAATGACTTTTTTGTCGATAGTCGATAACCCTATTATCGAAAACTCGAAAATAGTAGAAAAAAGTCGAAAATTTTAAAAAAGTGGAAAATATTCAAAAACTCTAAACTAGCCGGAAAAACTCAAAAATAGTCAAAAATTCAAAAAAAATTTTGAAGTCGGAAAAATTCAAAAAAGTAGGAAAAAAGTCGATAAAGTCTAAAAGTTGACTTTTAACTAAATGAAAAAATTCGAAAATCTAAATGCAAAAAGTCAAAAAGTCGATTTTTCGTTTCAAATATAGAACCCTAGTTCTAAGAAACTAATTACATTTTTCAAGTTCTGTAGAGTTAACTTCATATTTTTTTTATCGATATCAGCAACGATATCGGAAACCCAAATAAAAATCAGACATACAAGCCTATGCAAAATTATGAAAAATGAACACTTATAGTAGTTTTCACAAATTTTAATATTACCATAATATTGTGTGGCAACACTTTTCAATTTGCAATAATAATTTAAAATTGTGGCAACTCCGTGATGAATTTATTTACCGAAATACATGTGTGATTGCAATCTTTATTAGCGGCTACATTTAAGCCGGCTTAGCTTTTGAGCCGAAAGAAGACGGCGGCGGCGCGGCTTGAAAAATATTACGGATTTGAGCCTTTTTGGCTTGTATCTCTGATGGAAATACCACAAGGAAGATAATACTAACAAAGCATAAAGATGTCTGTGAAACAGTCCAAGATTGGATATCGTGGTCAGTCGGAAAGTTAACACAATATCTGCAGAAACTGTCGTTTAAAATTAATTGGTCCAAGGTTAATATGATTGAGCAGGGAGAACAATTACTTAGTTGAAATTGGAACCAAATACCTTAAGACTAAGTGCTAGTCTGGGATTCATTGGTTAGATTTCCGTTGGAGTCTCTGATCGGTAAAAAAAGCTGACAACATGATCCATAGTCACCTCGGTATATTATTAGGTCGAATGTAATATTAATCTACCTTTTAAGCCATAGTATAGTACATAGTACATCAAAAAAATAAACAAACGTTTTAGTTGAAAAGTTCATACAGAACTATTGGGCACTCTCCTACTATTCAAAATAACTAAATCGTTATTACCAGTTTCGAGTGTAACTTTCAATTGCGTGCATGTATGTGTGTGTGTGTGCAGTCATGTCATGTATAAAATTGTAAATTAATTGTTGATGCTGCTGTTGTCAATATTTTTTAATTAGCATTTTGTCTCTAATAAATTTATTTTGTTGTTGATTTTTATTTTTTCAAAAAATACGCAACATTTTTTTTCGAATATCAAAAACTAATAAAGTCTGGCGTTAAAATGGTGCGCATTGCGTAATTTATTTTGCAACCATTTTTAATTGATTTTTCCTTTTGGTGGTTTCGTATATTTAAATCGTTTATGTGAGTTGGAGTTTAAATAATTTTAAATGTAAGCTTAGAATAAAATAATTATTTTGCTATAAATTTTCATAGAATATTTAATTATAATAGAAGGGCGGTAGGCTTTTTGAGGGAAATGGTAAAATAACCCTGTTTTCAATTGCAAATTGATTGTTGAAATAGATTAATTTTATGTGTAGTGGTATTAAAGTGTCAAATATTTTAGCAATAAAATTATTTAAATTTAAACATTATTTACATTATAATTAGAAGAAAGAGGAGGCAATATCGAGTTACATATTTGTTAAACGAACTATACTGGACTATAGACAAGATTATATACTAGAATATAGACTAGACTATATACTAGACTATATACTAGACTATAGACTAGACTGTAGACTTGACTATAGACTAGACTATACACTAGACTATAGACTAGAATATAGACTATATACTAGTCCATAGTCTAGTATATAGTCTAGACTATAGCCTGGTCTATAGTCTAATCTATAGTCCAGTCTATAGTCAAGTCTAGTCTATAGTCCAGTCTAGTCTATAGTCTAGTCTATAGTCTAGTCTATAGTCTAGTCTATAGTCTAGTCTATAGTCTAGTCTATAGTCTAGTCTATAGTCTAGTCTATAGTCTAGTCTATAGTCTAGTCTATAGTCTAGTCTATAGTCTAGTCTATAGTCTAGTCTATAGTCTAGTCTATAGTCTAGTCTATAGTCTAGTCTAAAGTCTAGTCTATAGTCTAGTCTATAGTCTAGTCTATAGTCTAGACTAGGAATAGTCTAAACTATAAAATAGACTATAGACTAGATTATAGACTTGATTATAGACTAGTATATTGTCTAGTAGTTAATTTTTCGCTTACCTGTATTCAGATTTGAATTCTCCATATTTCCTATTACATATATTCAATTTCATCTTCTTTACAATTGCAAGTATGTATATAATTTAAATTTTATTAAGAGAACTTAAGTGAAATCAGTTCTTCAATAAGATAACCTTTCAGTAAAAAAACCTAAATTTTGGCCTAATTAAATTCACCTGATGCACCAGTTATATTCACCTATTGCATTCACTACCACTATTTTTTTAGCAAAAGAAATATTTGTCCACTTAAAATCCTTTTCATTTGTATAATTGTTCTTGTAAATATTTAACGTTATATGTATTGCATTTGTATGTCATTTAAATAAAATGTTGAGCTGACCTTACTTGGTCATTTAATGTATCCGTTATACAAGTATTATGTTTCCGCCAAATCTCCATTTTGTATACTCTGTATTTGTATGTGTATTTTTACAAGTAACATTAAATATTCAGTTAAATTTACATTTAACTATCGATATTATTCATTTAACTGTGTTGCAATTGAATGTGTAATAATAAGGTTATATACAAATAGTAAATGTATGTAAAACATTTATTCACCTATTCTGTCCACATTCTTCAATTGATTCCACCAATACTATTTGTAGTGTCATGCTAACGTTCTGTAAACATTCCGCCAAGTACACGTACGACATTCATCCATTCACTTGTGCATATGCATGCATTCACATGAGCGGGAATATCATTACAACATCCTTTATTCATGAGTTGTACACTTTTTTGTGTTGTTCTTGTTGGAATTTTCATTTTGGTCAAAACTTTATAGCCTGCATAAACAAAAGTTTAAAATATAACCTAGCCAACAGCTAAATACAACTGAATAACCAAATAAAATAGGGTTTTTTATACAATTAGTAGTTGCTGTGTTTTGTTTGAAAACTGAAGGCAAAATGGTTAAATTGTTTTTATGTTTTCTTTTTAGTTAGAAAATTTATTTGTGAATGTTAACATTTGCTTAGTACAGAGGTTCCCACCTTTGAGAAATTTACATAATCTTCTATTTGTTTTTATATATAATTGGGTTAAATTTCTATTGACCTTTGTAGACCATAAGAATCATGTAAATACTTCAGAGACATATGTAATGTAAATTAAATGTTTCGTATATTTAAAAATCTTTTAACCTAGTTATAGTCTAGTCTATATTACACAGAATCTAACTTATAGACTATAGACTAGACTATAGACTAGACTATACACTAGACTATAGACTAGACTATAGACTAGAATGAAGACCAGACTATAGACTAGACTATAGACTATAAACTAGATTAAAGACTAGACTATAGACTAGACTATAGACTAGACTATAGACTAGACTATAGACTAGACTATAGACTAGACTATAGACTACACTATAGACTACACTATAGACTACACTGTAGACTACACTATAGAATAGACTATAGACTAGACTATACACTAGACTATATACTAGACTATAGACTAGACTATACACTAGACTATATACTAGACTATAGACTAGGCTATAAACTAGACAATTGACTACTGACTAGACTGTAGACTAGGCTATAGACTACACTATAGACTAGGCTATAGACTAGACTATAGACTAGACTATAGACTAGACTATAGACTAGACTATAGACTAGACTATAGACTAGGCTATAAACTAGACTTTAGACTAGACTTTAGACTAGACTTTAGACTAGACTTTAGGCTAGACTTTAGACTAAACTATAGACTAGGCTTTAGACTAGACTATGGGCTAGACTATAGACTAAACTTTAGACTAAACTATAGACTAAACTATGGACTAAACTAAAACTTGTCTTTAGATTAGACTATAGTCTAAACTATAGGCTATACTATAGACTAAACTATAGACTAAGTTTTTGTTGGAATTTATATAGTTCTCATGTATCATGTGTACATGAATACACATGTTCATATTTATAGCATACAAATAAACAATGTAACTTATTTATGTAAATTTAATAAATTTAAAGCAAATAAAAACTTTATTCATTTTTATTCACAATTGAAAATGCATTCATTTGAATAAATACATAAAAATATATATTTTTCACAATATTTTCATTTCATATTTATTTGAGGTCTTTAGTAAATTGATTTCAAACAGACAGACCGACTTACGTTACTTAATCGAATCCACTATCTATCAAGATTCTGAATGTGTCGCATTTAAAAGTTGTGCATTCAGTTGAAAGGTCTTAATTACTCCCCTGTGAGTAAAAAGTTGTTTGGGTCTTGTGAGAGAATCTATGTCTGTATATAAATAAATGACTAATTCCTCTAATAACACAGACCGACAAATTTTGAAAAAAGTTAAGAACAAGTTAGACGTTTGTCCATTACATCTGAGATTTTACATATCGTGCCATGAAATTTGAGAAAACGCCATTTTTAACCATTCTTGAGAAATTATAACAACATCAAAACTACTTTATTATAAAATAGAGTCCTAACTCCAGATATGTCTTCTTCTGTAAAATATCTTGACGTAAAGCTTGAAAACTCAATATTTTTGGTATGTTGAAGGTTTTTACAATCTCAATTACTATAGTGCGAAGTGTATGCGTTTTAAATACTGTTTATAACGAATAAAATTATATGATCCACACCTACCAGACCATGTTCCAATCGACTCAAAATCACTTTCTGATTCGACTTAACGATATTTGTCCGTCCATCAACTTCAACGGATGATATCTCAGCAACTGCAACCGATTTTAAAAGATATTTTCATAGGAAAAAGGTAAAGTAGTTCAAAAAATAAAGAAGATATGTCAGATGTTCAGACTTTATTTTAAAGCTGACAGAGATATGCAACATTTTATGACAATGAAGATGTCTTCGAGCAGGTTTTACGTTAAATAAATTGCCAAAAATTCAGACACGATATCTTCAATCCCAGATATGATGGAGAAATTAAGCCAGATTTGGATGTAGCGATACTCAGTCCTTTAGAAAAGTGTACTTTGATCTCTGGGTTAAAACTTTGTCGGCCTGTGTAATATGTATAGCGAATTCGGATTATTTGTTGTATTATGGTTATAAGTAAATATAATATCATTTCTCAAATTTCACACTATAATTATCTAGTTAAAAATGTTGAATTTTTTGTCAGTATTATTAACATTGCTAATTAATTTAATTTGTTTCTTTTTCTCTCTCTTTTTAGGTAAATATACACACATTATTTTTCCACTTCAACTATTTGTGTAAGTTGTTAAATTTTATACTTCTTTTTCTGCGCACAATTTTTTATTATTATTATTTGTAATAAAATATTTAATAAAAAATTCATACGTCAAAAAAGTGTTTATAGTGATAGAGAGAGAGAGAGAGAGTAGAGTATATTAGCTACAATTTGTTTGCTGCACCAAATATACTTTTCGCATCATTGCAAGTTGCAAACCATTGCAAACTTTTTTATCTATATCCATCTACAATGTAGATTCTACATCCATGAACATAACGTATATTTATGTTAAGAGTGTCATAACTTCTATGTAATTTCTGCCAAACTCTGGATTTGTTTAATAGTTATTAAAAGTATAAAAACATAACTTTTGAGTTATGTTGTTATTTAAGTAAATGAAGCAATATCTATCTACATTATACGAAATACATATTTTGCATTTACTTTTTAAATAATATTTGCTGGAAATTGTATTATTCGTTTGTATTTTTGTAATTTATGACAATTTGTATGCAGTTTTTAATGTTTTTTTGCTCTTTCTCTCTCTCTCTCTTTCCCTTTTACGCCATTACAACAAATCCAATTACAAGGATACTTTTTTGTTGTTATTGTTTATACATAGTTTTTATTTTTTCTGTTATTTATTATTTATCTTTATGAACTTTAACATAATGAACTTTTTAGATTTTATAATTTTGATACTGACTTGTCTAGGTACAACATTTATTATTTGGTCCATAGAGTTGTTTTGTATATGTATGTATGTACAGTTATTATGTACTTTTACTACTACTTACTACTTGTACTTTTCATTTGTTTTTATGTTGAGCTGAAATCGCATTTAAATTAAATAAAATTTCAAGTCTAGACCGGATCTTTTTGAATGAACGGAAATGGAAAAATGTGATAATAACTAACTAACTGTGTGCTAAAGGTACATTCACACATTCAAAGGGGCTTTGTTTTAAGTGCAATGATGTGAAATAATATTTATTATTCGAGGGACAAAATATTTCAATTAATTTATTGGCCATAAAATATTTATTTGATTTACAATGGATAACTTAATACATAAATAATGTATTTTTCTAATTGAATTTGGTCCTCGGGATAAACTGCTAAGATGGCCGAATCTTTGTTAACCCGAACCCAAAGTTTATTTATATGCACAACCCTGGAGGAATTTCTCAATCCAATCTTATCGATATTTAGTAGTTATTTACTTATTAATTATGTTTGCTACATCTATTGTGCTTTGCTAGCTTAAAAGCAATTTTAATAAGAAACACATTTAACGATTTTGAGGATTCTAACTGCAATAGTTTTCTAGATTTAAAATATGTTAGGTTAGGTTGATAGGAGCATGCATACTACATCAAATCCGAAGAAATATACCGAGGCCAATATGGTGCCTGTAGTGCGCTCCTTATCATGGAAAAAAGGTAACTGTTTCAATGTTCAGAAACTTAGTTTACTGAACGTAATTCCTGAGAATTTTCCAATCAGTGTTAGTCAGGAATATTATTTCCGTATACTTGGTTCTAACTTCGACGAATGCCCGGCAGTGGCAAAAAAAAGTGCTCCAAAGTTTTACTGATCTCTTCATATGCACTACATTCGTCTGAATCCGCAAGTCTAATTTTGTATAGAAATGCTGGTAATTCTGTGTGTCCACTTAGAATACGTACCATCATACTAACAATATGTTAAATATGAGAGATGCCACGCAAATTTTTGCAAGTTCTCCCATTTCTATTTATCGGCAATTTATATCCGATATATATAATGTATTTATGAAAAATTTGAATAATCTAACAATTTGCAATATATACGAAAATTTGGATTTAATTTGTAAATGTGGTCAGATATTCTCTAAATACATAAATGAATGTCAAAATACTTCATAAAAAAAATTTAAAGATTCCAGTTCTAATAGTTTCTCAGAAGATTTTTATACCCGGCGTTGCCCGGGTTTCGTAGCATTATACTTAAGTATTCTCCCGTCAGAGTTTATAAGAATAAGCCATGAGGGCTTATTCTTAACCCTCTTTTAGAAGATTCCTTTTTTGTCAATAAATTGTTAAAATGTTTCTGAATTAGGGTAAAAATTAATTTAAATGCTTTATTATTAAAAAAGTTGTTGTAGGGCATATGTGTGAGACTCTCAATATCAAAGTTTGTAATATTTTGGAATTAGAAAAAACACCCTTAAAGCACAAAAGTACTAATTTTGTCGGATTTTCGCCATTTGGCCTATTTTTGTCCCCTTTCGGTCCAATTTTCGTAACGGCACTTTGCTAATATATATTTCTAACAAATTAAGTAGTTTAATCGAAAATACGATTCCTTAATGATAGTCAGAATCATATTTACTATCAAATGTACTCATTTTCACCCATTTTACCCAAAAGAACGGGTGGGATAGTCTAAACGCAATATGTAATAAAACTATCACACATTGAGTGATGAAAATTTTGATACGGATGAAAATTTTGACAGTGGTCATGTATACACATACACAAATATGCACGTTAAAATGCGTACGTTAAGTCTTATAGTCTAAATGACCCATTATTGATCCATACAAATATTTATTTGTTTACTAACTTAAGCGAAGTTGGCTTGAAATTATTTTCTTTTATATTAGCATATTCGGCAATAAGGTCTTATATGGGTTCTAGATCACATGATCCCCCCATGGCATGTTTCCATGATGAGTCACATCTTGGTGTATTGCTATCCAGGGTTAAAGAGATGTTACCAGTAACTCTAATCTGCCGGGACTATAATCTGTTGTTTACAATTCAATCTTTGGCTTGACCTTGGATGAATTGAAAAGAGATCTAACCTGAGCACCACCTAATCTGGTGCTATGGGCGGCCAGTTGCCCGCAGGACTATGTCCTTGCTGGTCAGTTGTTTTGAAGTTCCTTCGGGATGCACGTAGTAGCTGTGGTTTAAACCCAAATCGCGGGAATAGGGTACTTGGTTAAAAAACTGATACACGGTGAAATATAATTTTCTAGATACATTTCTGTTATCGTTCCTAGATGCTGGAGCGGTACAAATTACAGAGCATGACTGTGGATTAATAAAATGTTGGATTTGGTGTACGAGGTGGAGTTTTCTGATGTAGAGAGAATGAAGTAACTGATGGATTTGACGGATGGAGTGATGGTGTAACGATGTGTCTTGTCAATTAATATAATCCGTGAATCAAACTACCAATTACGTCTCTCTAGGTGTTGTTGCTTATCACAGTGGGTCTTTGTAACCACTGAAATAAAGTCTTGTTAATTAATAAGATCCGTCTTTCGGACTTATGTTCCTCTAGGTGTTGTCGCCAAAACAACAGAGCCTAGTAGTGTGGTTGGTAGATTAATCTTGCTCACGACACCTGTCTTTCCCCAACGTGACAACTATGGCAAGAGATTAGATAGCTCGAGTAATTGAGCAAAATGCTTGCTCATGGACCGGACCATCCATGTACAAAAATTACAACCTGCAATTGTGAGTTGTTTACTTTTTACTAACCCAGTGGTTGTAAAAGTACCACCGTGAAATAGGGCCACACGCCAGGTACTCACGCAAACACTAACATCAGTGTTACAAAACATCATTTCGGGAGAATATATCAATCTGAGTAAAATATTGCCCCGATTATTGCACAATTTCAATATTTCATTAATAAAAAATGTTAAGTATCAGCTGGTCATTTAAGCCTTAGGTTCCTAACTTTATAAATCGGGAATGGTGTACAGTAAACCTATACAACTTCAATTGACCCAAAATAAGTTTTGTTTTTTTTAAGATGGAAAACTTTCAAGTATGACATATAGTCCCTATTTTGCTTTTTAGAATTGCCTAATACATTTAATATTTACTGTATAAAACCTTATTCAGATCAGGATTTTAATTATATCTACGATATTTTTCTAACAGTTATGTTAGTTTTAAAAAGCGAAATTCTGGTAGAATGAATTTGAATTCAAAAGATAACTGGTGTATAATGGAATATTAAAAACGAAGGTTATCATGGGGTGTGGTACCACTATCTTCATCTACCTCTTTTTATATTAAACAAATTCTCATACTGATATATATTTTTTATGTAAAACAAATAAAATATAAATAATTAAAAAAAACCGAAAATTCAATTAAGTGGAACTAATACGATCATCTCAAATAAACAAAAACAAAGAACTTAATATATTTGCTGTCCCATAATGGTGGGCAGTAAAAGGCACCATAATTTGCATATTTTTATTTCACTTGTTTACTACAATTCTTTATCAATTATAATGAGCTTTACAAAATGTAATTAAAATTCTATAGAATATAAATTAATTAAAATAGTGTAAACAAAAGAAATTTTAAATAATAAATTTATTTCAATAATTTTTTGTGCAAACAAAATGATATTAGATTTGAAATGTATTGAATAGCTATTGTAGGTTTTCAATATTATTATTTCCCATTATTTCTAAAAAAAAAACTTTAAAAGTTCTTAATAATTCCTTCGGTCTTTATAAGATTTTATAAATGCTATTGTTATTTAGTTTTGTCCTGTCAACTTCATTTCAACATTCAACAAAAATTTTTATTGGCTTTTAAATGAATGCGTGTTTAGAATCATTACAATCTTATAAAATATTTATTTATTATATTTAACAACAATAATTTTATAACATTTACCAAGTGTGACTGACGACTGATTTTGTTCGTATTTTATTGATTAATAAATTTTTATTACAATTTATTGTACAACATTTTTACAGCTTCATAAGTATTTAAGTTATAAAATGTTCTCTTATTCGCTGATGTGTATAATATTGTTTTTTTTTTTACAATAAACTTAAAACTTTTAGTAAAAACAAGTAAAAGTACTTTCTTCGGTTGTATCGAAACTCATATACCCTTCACACATTTAATTATAAAAAACCAAAAGTTAGAAGATTGTATGGTCGTTAGGTTAAGTAAGAAAGGCAGCCACTCAATCAATCATTAGTGGCTAACATGGGTCCACCTAGATGCGGTCCCGTTGTATTACCCTAGTGATCGTAGGAGTTTATTTGTTTAAACTCTCTACCTCCAGATTTAAAAAAGCCAGTTTGATTTACAAAGTTTAGGATATTCTTTAGGCCGGCTTGATTTTAAAAGAATACTTATTTTCTTCAGGCATATCCCAGATAGCTCATTCAAACAATATAGAGCAGCAAGATGAAACATTGTTTTCGGCTTTCATTAAATGATGGGCAATAGCAGAAAAGATTATGTATTGTTTCCTCTTCCCCTCATTATTACAACTCCTACAGTAGTCGTTATATTCAAAATACATTCTTTTGGCGTAATTGCCAATAGTACAGTGTACCGTGATGACTGATACCAGCATTCTTATCTATTCCCTGCAAAAGCTTGACGTGGGAGTATTGTATAATCGATACAAATGGTTTCACTAAACCAATTTTATATAGTCCAGTCTGAACCAGTAACCAGTTAGTAACTGAGGTACCAGTAAATGCGTCGATTTCATTTTCCCCTCTCATAGCATCTTTCTTGGCAAGTTTTTCAGCTATATAGTTTCCCTGACAATTACTAGTCCAGTGATCCATATTAGAATTATCATAGAATATCTCTCTCTATCTTAATCAGAAATACCCGGCATTTTTCGGTTAACCCAAATGTCTTAAACACACTCGCTTGATTTCTGATACGAGCTTTGCTGTCCGTATATACACATACATACACATACTTGGATTGGATTCCAAATCCTTTAAAAAAGCCACCACCCACTATTTCTAAGTTCAATATAGAAATACAAAATGAAAATTTAAACAGTACTTTTTAAAAAATGAAAATTAAAAAAGTCCCCTTTTATAAGTTCTGTCTTAATTTGGACTCAATATACTTAGTCTTCTTCCAGTTATCACCACACCAAGATCCTATTTTGGAGTGATAAAAATCCCGGGAAAAAGAGATTTTATCTATGCCTCTAGTTTGTCGGGACTATAATTTGGTGGTGATCAAATTTGTCCTCCCCCGCTTCCTTGTATAATTCGACATGGGGTCATAGCAGAGTACAGCATAATCTGGTACTAATGGTGGCCAATTGCCCACATATTTTAGTCCTGATTAGTCAGTAGGTTGAGGCTCCTTTCGGTTTCACGTAGTGGCTGTGGTTTAAACCGAAAGAGTAAGTGGCGGTTAAAAGACTGATGCACGGTGAAATCTATAGTTTGGGATATGTTCGGTTCTGTTGCCGAATTACAGCTATAGGACTAATCGTTGGAAATAAGTGGAAATTAGTCGTTAAGTGTATATGATACAGAATAAATGTAGAGTGTTTGTATCGGATGTTGTTCTCTATGAGAATGTAGGATAAATGAGAAGTGTGCTGGGTTTGAATGATAATGAATGACATCTTATGCAAACTTTTTTTATTAAAGTTTTAAATTTATTTAATTATTTCTTATTTTTTATACTATGAACAAACATTTTTACTTTTTTATTTATATTTATTATTATAAAAACAATTTAATACAATAGCAATAAATGTTTTATATGATTTTTTTTTCAATTTCTAAATAAAATAGGTTTATTATGTACATATGTATAAATATCATTTTAGTTTGCACTTAATTAGTAAATATAATTAGTAATTTATAATCGTATTAAACCCCTTAATTGCGCAAAAACATATTATATTTGTATATACACGTACATACATATGTATGTGTATTAATTCATATGTATGTATTATGACAATAGAATAAATTGTTAACAAATTTACTATATAATTTATGACACATATTTGTCAAACATTTTCAAATAAAAGTGAAACTGACACAATAATAGTTTTAGTATATGCAAACACACATACACATTTAAATACCCGTCAATTCTATATATGACAAATGAACCATTTGGTGGTAGTACTTTTTACATGAGACCGATGTAATAAACGAATAGAATTCATTATTAACAACACTTCTTATGTACTTCAGTATGAGAGCGATTACCGAATTAAATTCACCTAAAGTCCATTCACAACTTTACGGTCTCATGAATTTAAGAAAAGGCTACTCCACACCATATGAATATTTAGATAAGGTTGAAAGGATGTTGTATATTAAATCAGATATGACAAAAATGCACCTACATAGGTTGACTGTTGAGCTCTATCTAAATGGAAGATATTTGTGGAGACCCTTATATAATAATATATACTATAATTGTATATTGTTCAGAAACTCGGTTTTCTGAAGATATACACGTCAGTATTATTGGCCACCTGTAGGTTAGAGCTTAATGTTCTAGTAGGTTAAGGAGCGCACAGCAAGTCTGATATGGACCTAGGTGTAATTATTCGGATTTGATACGTATATACATCCTCTATTCAAACTAATTTCTAACAGGGAAAGTGTAACAGTATTTTAGTGTCCTCTTCGCATACTCGACATTCTTCTGAATCTTTTCGATATGCACATATTATCTATCAATGTCCTTCAGCTTTGTAATATCTAGAATAAAATTGCAGTCCATATATTTGATTCTATCTTCGACGAGTTACCTGGCCTCCTGAGGTTAGTGCTTAATGTTTTAATAGAGATTAAGAGCACACAACAGGCCTGTTAGGGATCTAAGTGTTAACCGTCGAATGCGATGCGTATATACGTCCTCCTTTAAAACTAACTAATTTCGTCGATGACTAGCGATGACAGAGAAAGTATTACAGTATTTCAGTGTCCTCTTCGCATGCTTTACAATCCTCTGGATCTGTTAATAAAATCTTGTATAAAACTAAGAATACGTACTGTCATACTAACATCGGATTTATTCAAGGAGTTCTGCTCGAAGCTAGATTTGTGATTAGGATGTCAATATCTTGTTTCTGGGATAACAATGCAAAACCCCAGATCCGTTTGTATTCCAGTTTATAGCCATCTTCAAACAACAGATTATTACTCTACTTGTCCGCTTGAGCAACATCAGCTATCTGCGACCGATGTCTTACAATTGCCAACAGTTTCAGTTTCCATTATGCGATTGGTCACGTCTGATTTTATAAGCGCCCAATATTAGTATGTCGATATCTTGTTTCAGTATAACAATGCAAATCCCTAGATCCGTTTGTATTGCAGTTTATAGCCATCTTCTAACAATAGATTACAGCTCTAATTGTTCGCTTGGGCAACATCTGCTATCTGCGACCGATGTCTTATGTTTAATTTCCTTTGGAGACTATTAATCGTTATTACCCAAAGTAATGACAATTACATACCGCCCTTTGTTGTACCGCGTAATACCCATTTTCTTATATCGTACATCTTGAAGATTATTCACATATGCTTTAGCATATGGTTTGACCAGCCATAGTTCTGATCCTTACAAAATTTGTAGAAGTGAAAAATATTGTTGTGAAACTTGTTTATGATTGTTATAGAGATTTTCTGAAAAAAATCCCTACATACGATTTTAGGTCTTAAATGGAATCGCGAACTACAGGGTACATCTACTCATACATTTTCAAACAATATCAACACAATTTTAATAGGAAATCTTAATTTCTAATTGTCTGAGAACAACATTTAAATATTGTTAGTAGAAAATTGTTAAAGAAATGATTTATGAATAACAAAACTTTTGGTTTTATACAATTTTCTTTATTTTATGTATGTACATACAAAAGTGTGTGTATATATACATATGTATATACATGTATATATACAAAAAAATGTATATATGAAAAAAAATCAACATGAAAAAAGTTGGCGATATATCAATTGTAGCACAACCAAATATTGGGTGTAAACCCCTTATTGGCAATTAAGCTCGACTTGATGAATTTTTGAACAAAGTTTTAAAAATAAAGCATCTTTTGTATTTTATTATCTTTGGGAAATTATTAAAAACATTGCCCGGATTTCACGGGAATTTTACTCTTTATGTGAGTGAGTAAACCTCATATGTATGTATTAGTGAGTAAACCTCATATGTATGTGTATAGATTTTCTTGTAAGAGTATAAGTGTGAAAACGTAATTGTGTAAAAATATTTTTTACTAAACAATTTTGTTTGTATGATAAATGTGTACTAATATTTTAAGTAAATAAAAATATTAATGGTTGATTAGTTAACGATGAAGAGAAATATTCGAATATTTAAGTTTATTAACTGTAAAATTCAGGTCACAGTTTTTGTGCTCCACTTTATTGTGGAACTTAAAATAATAAGAATTACAAAATTACTTATTCTGATGTAAAATAATGATCGGGATATAATAAGGGAAACCTCTCACATTTTCAAAGAGAGAATAAATACATATTTATGTAATTTACAATATCTTCTTAGCTCTACTACCGTTACATTTACCACTAATATAAGGTTAACGAAATACCCCAAAATACTGTTACCGGTATTCTAGTGATTGACTAGATTATGGCCTCGTCTATTAACTAGTCAGTGAACTAGACTATGAACTGTTCATTAGCTAGAATATGAGCTAAATCTATCTTTTAGCAGATCTTTTAACGTTAGCAGAAAAATGTTTTAGTTGCAACGTTGTTGAAAAAAGTATTGTCGGTATTTGTTATAACAATAATATTGTTGCTTCGGGATCCACGTAGTGCCTTTGGTTTAAATCGGGGAGAGAATGTTGGTTTAAGGACTGACATAACTATACGGAATGGGTTGGATAATTCTCTCTTCGAAAAAGTTGGATACCTGAACCCAATCGGTTTTGGGATTGCGGTCGCGTTATGGGACACCGGCATATGCTGGGGAATTGTCAGGTTAGTATTCAATAGTTGCCTGTCATTCCGTTGATTGATCTATATTGTCATGGAAATGGAACTGATGCGACAGATTGATCAACGATTGAGAAAGTCTCCATAGATTATAGATTAATACTGATTTAGTATGACTTTTTCACTTCGGGAAGTTCTTCGGTGCTGTTGCCATCTCAAGAGGATATATTGATACATGCTACGCGACTAATTGTCATGGCAATTATTGAAATTATTGACTTTGGAATTCCTATTTCCTTTGTCACATTATTGGTTCATAAAAGAGGGATCCTTATTCATTTTGTTGGGTATTTCGGACTACCAAATTTGCCTCTAGGTGCTGTTGCCAAATCAACAGAGGCCATCCCATCTGCGTTGTTGTAAACGGAAGCGATTTTTTACATCTCGGAAGTTAAGCAACGGGGCAGCAATGGTCAGAGTTCTTCAGCAAAGTGCTTCGATTGGACCGGCCCAATCCATATACAAAAATTGCCATCTGAGTTCTTCATTGAAGGATTCAGGGGCGATGGTAGACCGTTGTCAAGTCTACCCAGTGGATTAAAAGGACCACCATGAAATAAGGTCGTCAAGGCTGGTGTTCACGTAAAGCACTCCGACATTTGTGCCCGACTTCTAATGTCGCTGTTGCCAGATAGTTGTCAGACTAATATTATTGTCAGCTGTTCAAATTTAATTTGAAAACTTTTGATTTTTGTGTGTGAGAGAAAGTAATATCAACCATCTCTTTATCTCACAAACAAAATCAAAAATTTCCCAAAAGAACGGAATTTTAGTTGACAATCAAATGCCAATTAAAAATCAGATTAATTAATCTAAAAATAATTGAATCCGGTGTTAATCCCTTTTGATGTTTTTGAGTACAAGATTAAACTTCGCAGTTTTGCCATACAAAACAATAGAAAACGTCACTGTTTGTTATCAAAACAATGCAGTTTTATAAAAAAGAAGAAGACTTTATAATTAAAAATTAATGAAAACTTAAATTTAAAACAAAACAATATATTGTAAAGTCCCTACAATTTATACTCATCAGTAAATTAAACATGTTAATGTTTACTTTTATAAAAATTGTATTATTTTTTGCATCAGCTGTTTACACTTTTTAAACCACCTCCAATGGGCGCTTAAACTAGCAAATAAAATTAACTATTCGAGTACTCAAAACAACTTTGGAGGATTAATTAAATCCATAATCCTTCACCTAAAGATTGGTCCTACGTACACAACATCTGGAAAACTTTATATTCGGATACAGCGTATTTTAAAATATGAATATTGACATCTCTTATTGGAATTAAATTTATAATAATTCTTCAAAATAGAGCAATATGCAAAGATTTTTTTCAACAAAATTTTTAAATTAAATTCTATATCAAATTAAAAAATATACATACAATTTGTAATTAGTACACGATTTGTGAATATGTTAATTCATTTCATTTAAAATTTTAATTAAAATTGAATTCATTATTAAAAATATGTACATTAATTTTCAATTATTGTAGTTAATTAAAAATTCCTTATATTTATAAATATTGAAAACCAAAAGCTTTTAAAAAATATTTTTAAAATGTATATTTTAATGGAAAATTACATTAGTATGTAAGTGTGGTTACACTGATAGATGCATTAAATTTTCAATTTTAAAAGAAAACAAACATTCATAGTTAAATAAAATTTTATTTACATAAATTTGTAAATAATTAATTTCACATTAATTCACTACACCATTACGAAAAATCATAATTTATGCTTTAAATGTTTCAATTTTTTTCAAAAGTATTTCTTTGTATTAATTTGATATTCTCAATATTCTCAATAAAATATTATAATTCCAAAATTACATCTTCAAATTGTGCAGAAGTTCCCAATAATAATATGTGTTTATTTATGGAATAATCAAATTATGAATGCATAATTTACATGATGTACATACATATGTATGTGTGTATGTATGTGTGCATATTTAGAAATCATAATTAGAATTCATCTAATATTAGTATCAATTACATAAAAACAAATATGTATGTATTTAATATTCATTCGTGGTTTAATGCAGTTTATGAGCAAATTGTTTTGTTTTATATTAAGTTAAAAGGAATTCTGTGGCAACAAGTGGAAGTGGCATAACTTGGTTTTTAAACTTTTCGGAAAAGAAGTTAATAATTTTGTTCGTTTTGATCCATTCTGTATAATAAAGTAGGCACATTATTGTAAAATGAAAAAAAAATATTTGCAAAATCCAATAAAACACAATAATTTTCGCATAACCATAGCTATAGAGTTTTACCTTTTAATCACAGAATTTTATAATCGATGCTAAAATTTTTCATGGAAAATATTTGTTACATTTTCAATGTAAAAACAGTTACAATATAAAAGTTAATTTGTTTTCTCTAGAAAGGAATTTATAAAAATAAAATTTATCTGTTATAATATTCTACGAAATAGTTAATAAAATGTCACCTGAAAACTATTTTTTTAATAAATTAAAACCACATTTATTTTTTTACATTTAATTAGAAAATCATAACGTTTAATTAATACAAAGAGGAAAGTAAAGTCGAGCATGGCCGACCAACATGAATATATTTTAAAAATGACTTAGATAGATAGATAGATAGATAGATAGATAGATAGATAGATAGATAGATAGATAGATAGATAGATAGATAGATAGATAGATAGATAGATAGATAGATAGATAGATAGATAGATAGATAGATAGATAGATAGATAGATAGATAGATAGATAGATAGATAGATAGATAGATAGATAGATAGATAGATAGATAGATAGATAGATAGATAGATAGATAGATAGATAGATAGATAGATAGATAGATAGATAGATAGATAGGTAGATAGATAGATAGATAGATAGATAGATAGATAGATAGATAGATAGATAGATAGATAGATAGATAGATAGATAGATAGATAGATAGATAGATAGATAGATAGATAGATAGATAGATAGACTAAAGGCTCCAAGAGCAGTTGGAAAGTGGGCTGTGGCTTTTACATTCAAAGATTTGGAATCATAATATCATATATCGGGCGATATTGTATATATACGGATAGCAAAGCTGCGATCAGAAATCTACCGGGTGTTTTAACGACTTCTACGACATCTGAACAAAAAAGCTCGAAATTCTAGGATAAGGCTAATATGTATACCTTGTCAGGGAAACTGAACTTGCCAAGAATGGACACCTTTAGTGTTATTTCTCTCTTAATGGTTCAGAATGAACTATATGAAATGGCTCAAATCACGGAAACCACCTGTCTCAATTCGAGGGCAATTTGATATAGCTTTCGCAGGGAACAGATAAGAATGCTGGTATCAGTCAAAATGGGTCACTGTACTATTGGCAATTACGCTAGGAGAATGGGTTTCGATTTTAACGACTACTGTAAAAATTGTAATAATGAATAGGAAGAGGTAGCAATACACCACCTTCTCTGCTATTGCCCATCATTCAATGACAGCAGAGAACAATGTTTCGACATGCTGCTCTATCTGGTCTGGATGAGCTATTTGGGGTTTGCCTAAAAAATACACTAAATACCCGACTGATTTATATCGGAAAGTTGAGAGTAACCACCTGATGGACTCTTACAATCACTAGGGTAACACAACAGGACCGCAACTAGGTGGGCCCATGTAAGCCACTCATGATTGATTGAGTGGCTGCCCTTCTTACCTAAACCTATTTATGAAAAATCGGCGACCAGGCTTTAATGGTCTTTAGCATTATTCTAAATCTGCAATTACATGCGTTCATTGTGAATTGCAGTTAAACAATTTTATATAGAATATTTATACGAATTAATTAAAATATTATGTTGTGTAAACATTTGAATCGTTTTGAATGTGCAGCACATGCCAGTATTTAGGAAATGTGTTCTAATTTTACATGAATATACATACATATGTATGTACATATGTGCATTAGGATTATAACTTTAATACAATTTTTTTAACATATCAAATCGGCTCTCTCTTTAATCCACATAGAACATTAAAGCATATGTAGAAAATGAAAATAGCTTTTTTCCTAGCGTTTAAATGTATTTAAATTTTCAACATTTACTCTAAAATAACTTTTAAATTTCTTAATACAAAACTGGAAACTTTCGATATAATCTAGTGTCATTGTTTAAACACATTATTTACACGTAAAAAATCAATTATATAGGGAAACACGCCCCTCCTTTAAAAAATACAGATCATAATATTTAAAATTCATACAAATTTGTTTGTGAATGGTTTAAGACCAAAGAAAAATACTTTCGTTATTAGAACACTACTGGCTAACACATAGTAATAAGGCCTTACTTTGGTTATAACCCTAATGTGCGTAAAGTATTTTGTGTAAGTAGCATTTATTAATTTATTAAATACTTGAACAAATTACATCCTTAACAATCTATTTACAATCTAACATTCAATTGAAATTGTAGTATAAGGAGAAATTTTGTATGAAACTGCAATGAATAAAAAAAATATTAAATTTACTAGTCAAGTGCACATCTACAAATATAAGAAGAAAATTCAAATTGTTTATGATTTGAAGTCAAGAAGTATTTTGTGTAGATTCCATTCTAAATTAAAAAGAAAATTCAAAACCAAAATTCACAAAAAAAGAAAACTTTATTCACCAAATTAATCGATCTTTAAAATTAGTTTCTTCTTCTGATTTTTGAAAAGCAGAAGAAAAATTTTAGAACTTGTTCTAAAAACTACTAGTTCTAGAACGAGTGAAAACAGAAGCACTTCAGATTCTTAAACAGCAGCCTTGGAACTAGTTGTGTGGCCATTACTTCTGGAACCTGTTCTTTAGAATATTGTTGTGGTTTTTAAATAATTCTAAATAGTTTTCAAGGAACTAGTTCTTTGATACTAATTGCTACTGCACTAGTTCAATGGAACTCATACTAATTCCGAAACAACTTCTTGGAATCAATTGAGAAAATGTAAAAAAAAAATTAAAAATGTATAAACTTATTTTTATCGAAATAGAAAACGCATTCAAATGTATATTTTTGCTTTCCACTGAACTATAAGATATTAAAGAGCTCCCTAATTGAATGGTACCGAGTGAAGCGAAAGTTTGCTGCTTGTAACATATATCCATACAAAAAAATATTTTAAAAGATTAATCTAATCTTAATAATTTAAAAAAAAACGCTAAAAAAGAAATATTTGTTTATACGTTCTCTAAAGCTTCCCTGGAAATAGTTTCGAGGTTGACAAATTCAAACAGAAATCATTGATTTAAGAACTAGTTCTAAAAGCGTTCCAAAGAACGAGTGTCGACTCCATAACGCTTCCTCAGAAGCAGTTCCAAAAGTGACAATTTCAAACAAAAATTTTTGGGCTCAACGCCAAACTAGAACTAGTTCAGGCTAAAATCATGTGTTCTAGAACTAGTTGTAGAACTAATACAATTTTTCCAATTTTTTAAAATCTTTTAAAATATTTTCAATAAATGCTATAGACATTTTTAAAGAAAACTATTTTAAAATTTAGAAAATTTAATCGCAACTTTTATGCAATAAATAGCAAATTATTAAATTCATAAAATTAAAGATCTTGCGCAATTTTAGTAACTAAAAATATTAATGTATTATTCAGCACAACAACAATGAGAATAACAATATCACAAATTGGCAAATAAAGCAAAATAAAAACAGTTAAATAAATTCGAGACACGTGATAGTCGAAAAAAACGATTATGTATATTTACTAACATCAAGGTTAGTACCGCTTTAAAACAGCATTATTCTGTTATCTCCCTTTTCTACCCTTAGCAGTCACAACCACATGACCTCACCCATAACTTCCAGAATTAAGAACATCAATTTAATTTACATTACCTAGGTTAATGTATACGATGTTTTTTAAATATTTTTTTTTATTATTTTTTTGTGTAATAATACATAATTATATATAGAAGTTTTAAAACATTTTTTCTACATTATTTATACATAAGATTTAATTTTGCACAAAAGAAATAAAACACTTTGTTTTGTTTACAACTTAATAACCGTAAAGAAAAGCAAAAAAAGAAAACAAAATAAAAATACTACAATAAGAATAGAAGGGAAAACATTAAGTGGAATAATTGGCATCTACTCCTTAAGAGAAAAAATCAGAAGGAATTGTAACAATGACAACGATGCCTGGACGATATTTATCTCGCGTTTTTTCTTTAATTAACAACTTTTAATTTAATATTAAGTAAACAATAAGGGGAAGGTGGTCTTTTTTCTTTGTAGCAAAGTTTAACAGTGACTGTTGTTGCATTTTAATGTTAAAACAATTTTGAAATACTGAGGATGAAGTGTTTCAAACAAACAAACGAACGAAATAATTAAAAACAAATTAAAACAATAAATCTAATCTTCCAAATTTCTGAAAGCCTGTTGTAAATCTTCGTGTAATTGTTCAAAGTCAGCCTTGATCTTGGCTTCACCGTCCTTAACGGGATCCTAAAAAGAAACAAAGAAGAAAAGAAGTCAGTTTCGCAATCAAAAACAAGACGAAGTAAATTTGAAACTTACCTTGAATTTCATGGAAGACAATTGGTACATAATGTTACCCATAGCTTCACGGATGACATTCCAGGTGATTTTGTTTTCAGATTGAGCGGTGGATTCGACGGAGTGACGAGCCAAGTCGTAGAAGGCAATGATGTTCTTCAACATACCCACACTCTTGTAGAAGGGGCAGAATCTGTCGTATGATGAGTAGGAGTTCTGTTGCAAGAAATCGTCCTTAAGCAATTTGGCGACTTCCAAAGTGATCTTGTCAGTTTCGGCCAATGAAGCCTTACCGACCAATTGTACAATTTCGGACAAATCTTCTTCTTCTTGCAAGATTTCCTTGACCTTGGTACGCAATGGCACGAATTCGGGGAAGTTCTTGTCATAGAAATCATCCAAAGCACGCATGTATTTGGAGTAGGAAATCAACCAATTGATGGAGGGGAAATGTTTACGTTGGGCCAATTTCTTGTCCAAACCCCAGAACACTTGTACGATACCCAAAGTGGCAGAAGTAACGGGATCAGAGAAATCACCACCAGGAGGAGATACAGCACCGACAATGGAAACGGAACCTTCACGTTCAGGGTTACCCAAACACTTGACACGACCAGCACGTTCGTAGAAGGAGGCCAAACGGGCACCCAAGTAGGCTGGGTAACCGGAATCGGCAGGCATTTCAGCCAAACGACCAGAAATTTCACGAAGAGCTTCGGCCCAACGGGAGGTAGAATCAGCCATCATAGATACGTTGTAACCCATATCACGGAAGTATTCAGACAAGGTAATACCGGTATAAATGGAAGCTTCACGAGCAGCGACAGGCATGTTAGAGGTATTGGCAACCAAGGCGGTACGTTTCATGATGGATTCAGTGACACCATCGATTTCAACAGACAATTCGGGGAAATCTCTCAATACTTCAGACATTTCGTTACCACGTTCACCGCAACCGACATAGATAATGATATCAGAGTTGGAGTATTTGGACAAGGCCTAAAACACAAAAGATATAAACACATTGTAGATACAAAAAGATGAGTTGGTAAAAGTGAATTAAAAACTCACTTGTGAGATGACAGTTTTGCCACAACCGAAAGCACCAGGCACAGCAGTGGTACCACCTTGTACACAGGGGAACAAAGAATCCAAGACACGTTGACCAGTCAACAAGGGGTGATTGGCGGGTAATTTTTCAGTTACGGGACGGGGTTGACGTACGGGCCACACTTGCAACATAGTGTGCTTGGTGATTTCACCATCGAATTCAGTTTCCAAGACAACATCTTCGACATTGTAGTTGCCAGCGGGGGCAATGTAACGGACGGTACCCTTGGCACGGGGACCAACAATCATTTTGTGCTTAACCAAGGTGTTTTCATGGACCAAACCGTACAAGTCACCTCCGGTAATGTGGGAGCCGACTTTAACGTTCAAGGGATTGAATTCCCAAGAGGCGGTGCGAGACAGACAGGGTACATTGACACCCTTAGGAATGTAAATAGAGTTGGTTAATTCGTTGATGTCTTTCAAGGGACGTTGGATACCGTCAAAGATGCTGCCCATAATACCGGGACCCAATTCAACGGACAAGGGTTTGCCAGTACGCAAGACGGGATCGCCCACGGTTACGCCAGAGGTTTCTTCGTATACTTGAATGGTGGCCATATCACCTTCCAAACGGATAATTTCACCCACCAATTCATAGTAGCCTACACGTACCAACTCGTACATAGCCGAGCCAGCCATGCACTCGGCAGTGACGACTAATTTATTTCATCGAAACAAAATACATCATTGTCATAAAATAAAAGTGGAGGGAGGAACAAAGGGAAAATGCAAGGAATTGCGCCATAAGTATGGAATTCATCTTGAACAGTCATTATTCATACTCACCAGGACCTGATACGGCAAATACGCGACCATATTTGGATTCTTCCTCAACGTCGTCGAATCTCTTCAAGTTGGACATTTTGTTTCTTTTACTTCTAACTCTTTAGTTATTAATGGAATGCTTAAACTGAAAATTTCGAAAATTTATTAATTCAATTTCTATTATTTGCTTAATAAAAGCAACAAAAACGCCAAAAGATATGGAAAAATACAAAATTATCTTTAATTTCGTTTCCAATTTTTTCACCGACTTGTGTTGTGTCAGCTGACTTCGTTTTAGTTGGGTCACTTGATATATCACACACACACAAACTTTTCGTTTCTTTTTTTTATAATTCCAACTTTCCAGTTTACTTAATTATTTTTTTACAAATCATTTTGCACACTTCCATTTTAATTTAATGAATTTTCCATATCTTTTTACGTTTGTTTTTTATGTTTAAATTCCCCCCACTCCAGTATTTACTTAAAAATTAATTAATTTGTAACAATCCGTTTATCTAGTGTAAATTTTTTTATTAATTTTTTCCTTCCAAATGGGAAAAAAGTTTGAAATTTGTAAATTATTACCAACAGGTTTCTTCTCTGCCACACCGAACTACGACGATCAACGAAATAATGACATTACTACGTACTTACTTGACTGCAATAACTTGAAAAAAGCTTTTACTTCACGTGACATTTGGAAATTCTCCCGAACTTCCAATATTCACTGGAAGTGTGTTGTGGTTACTTTTGTTTTTATAAAAGTGCTGCCATTTAATGTGTTGCCAGATCTTGCTATGTACGAGTTAATGATCTGGTATTTTTTTTTTAATTTATTTGTTCAAGTGTTAATTGAATAAAATAGAAAGTCCGTGAATATTTGTTGTATTTTGGAAACACACACATACAAGTGTAGCAGAATATATATTTACGATTAAGTAATTTTTTAATGAGAACTCATAAGTTCTTTAGGATCATGTAAACAATTTTCAGAATTAGTCTTTATATTGTACCTTAAGTCAAAAATTGTTGTCATGTCGACATTTTTGATGGAGTTATTAAACATAAATGTCATGTTCAACTTTATTAATCTATTGTGAAGGAAAAGACAATATTTATGATTGATTTTTTTATTATAATTTTATAAATGAATATTATGGAATTTAAGTTTATTTTTTAAGCTTTTATTGTGATTTATATTTTAACAAATATGGCAACATCTGCAAATTTTTTTATTAAAAGCTTTTAGAGCTTCCATAACAAACAAATAAAATAAAACAAACAAATAACAAAAAGTATGATATTGAAAGCTTTAACTAGAGTTGGGAGCGTGTCATAATTTTCAACTGTCATGTGTGAATCACTCATGATCGTGATTATATTAAATGTTATAATGCATACAATGATATAGTTTTATACATACATAACTTTGGGGTCAACTTTTGATGAGTTGATACCCTACACCAGTCAATATGGATACCCTACATACATAATTTTGGGGGTCAACTTTTGATGAGTTGACCTATGGACCTATCCTTATAAATTTCGGTAGAGGAATTTATGTCTACTTCAAAGTTATTTATGTAGATTTTAATCGTTTTATTAGTGATTGTAAGTGAATTTTTACCTTCAATTATTTTCTGAATGGAAGTTTGTTTGGGGGCAAGTGTCAAATGAGGCCTGATCATTATAAAAATAAGATTTTTATGGTTTTATAAAACTAAGTTTTGCTGATTTTTGTTAACATAATAGAATATTTAATGTAATTATGAGCCTAAAGGTGGGTCTAGGACCAGCTAATCATTCTTTGCATTTCATTATGTGTACATAAATTTGTTTTCAGACTTGAATCTTGTACGGTTGTCAAACTCCATATAGGGTAAATGCACCTAATGTCGGCATCACCCAGTAGTCGGCATCTTTTACATAAAAATGTAAATAAATAAGAAAAGCTGTACAAATTTATTAAGGTTTGATCTATATTTCATAGAAAATATGGTCTTTTTGCTTTATGAAATGAGTAAATTTAAGTAGGATTACTAATTTCCTCTATATTTGACGTTTTTTAGTGACAGCTTTGCAGCATTTGTAGTACTGTCAGTTTTCTTAAAAAAAATTTAGTATTAGTGCCACCTTAAACAAGTGAATATTTATATGAAATTAAATGATTTATTTGACAAAAATTGATTTAAATGAAAGAAAACAGTTGAAATATTCAATTTAAAGTGAAAAAGTTAGTTAAAAATATATTTTTTTTTGTAATTTTAATCGCTGCCGCCATTAGGAACACAATTTTTTATGAATTCTTATTGTCGGCATAGGGGTGCCGACTACTGGGTATTAAGTTCGATCATACGTATTCTATAGTCGGCACTCTAAAATTTATTATTTCTCTATAGAAAATTGGGTATATTACTATGTAAAATTTCTATATAACAATTTTCTCTTCAAAAATTATATGTATAACAGTTATTTTTGTAAAAAAAATTATGTATAACACTTCTCTATAAAAATTTATGTATATTACAATTTCCTCTATAGAAAATTGATTGTACAACATTTGTTTCTATAGAGAATTATGTGTATACAATTTTTTTCTATAGAAAATTTTATGTATAACAATTTTTGATACAAAAAATTATGTGTATATCAGTTTTCTCTATGAAAAATTGTGTGTATACCCTTTTTTTCCTACAGAAAATTACTTCTATAATAGCTTTTTCTACAGAAGATTACAATTTTTTACTACAGAATATAATTTTCTATACAAAAAATATGCGTATAACAGTTTTTTCTATTAAAAATTTTGCATATTAAAATTTTTTCTAACAAAATTGCTTCTTAACTGTGTTTTTACAAAAAAATTATGAGTATAACTTTTTTTTCTATAGAAAATTCCTAGTATGACAATTTTTCTACAGAAAAGTGTTCTTATTATAATATCCTCTATGAAACTTACGTTAAATTTTTTCCTATAGGAAATTGCATATTTTTATAAAAGATTTTCTTTAAAAAACAGTACATATAACACTTTTCCCTATAAAAAATTACTTTTTTCTCTAACAAAAAATATAATATTGTACAGAAAATTGCATGTATAACTCTTTTTCTATAGAAAAAAAATGTTATTATGTATACTTATTACAATTATAATTATGTTCATAACATATTTTTCTACAGAAAAAACGATATTATTACAGTTATTTCTATAGAAAAAATTTAATTAAATATTTTCTTTGGAAAATTGTGTATATATCACTTTTTTCTATAAATAAATATGATTTTTTCAAACAAAAAATCTACTGCCGACTATAGGGACATTTTTTGTCGAACTTAGGAACACTGGTGCCGACTATTGGAAAATGTGGAGTTTTTAACAAAATTTACAAATTACTAAAAACTAGTTATTTGTTTTTCAAAAAAGGTAAATAGATCTAAAACTTAACTAAACACATAATTGAAATAACTAAAAATCATCGTAATAACATTTACCGACTCTTTAGGGGGATAGTTTGAAAAAGAGAAAAAAGTTAAACTGCCGACTATTGGTACATTTACCCTACATATATCAACAATCTAGCGTCTGTTTTCAAGTGCTGGTACTTTGTTAAAATACCATGAACAAAATGTTCGGCGAATAAATCAGCAAATTTTCCTTTTTGGGGCCACCCTAATGTACATAAATATACATACATATATATATATTTGTTTATCAAAATTGAATAACATTCGTTAAAGTTTCGCACATATTTAATTGGGAAAAATTAGTTAGTATGTAGAAGTTTAGTTTTCTTTTTGATGTTCTTTCAAATGTCAGTTGCAAAAACTTCGTATATAAATTAAAATATTAATACTTGTTTTTTATTGTTAAAAAATAATAACTTTTTCTGAAACTTGTTGTTTGTGCGACCAAAGTTTTTATTTGCAACAATAATATAACAAACAAACATACACTGAAAATAATCCATGCTCAACTTTACGAAAAAAAATTTGTAACTTATGTTTTAGTAATATTTACAAAAATTTTGTCTATAATACGAAATATTATTTAATAAAACCCTTTTCTATTTTTACGAAAGTACGAAAACCTTTCGTAATATTTTATTCTTAAATTTTAGCGAAATGATATTAATTATATTATGATTAAATAAAACTACATTTTTATAAAATTTAAGAAAAAGTATTATTCACGAATTATTTTCATTAAAAAAATTTAAAATTCGTGTGGAGAATAATTTTGAACTAAAATTAGAAAATTTTTTTAAATGAACAAAAATGTTTGAATAAATTAATATTTCGTAAATTTTACCATATTTATTCAAAATTCACTTATTTTCAATTTATGTAAATTGATTTTTTCAAGAATATTTTGCATTATACTAAAATATTTCGTACAATTTCGTAAATATTACGAAAGAATTTCGTGGTGCGAAACAACGAACGATTCGTACAATGTACGACGTTTTTCGTATATATTAGGCATGGATTTTTTTCAATGTACATATTTGAATATTTTTGTATAGTATTCCAAAATTTAAGAAAAATTTAATTTACCACTATTTGAGCTGTTCGGCACCAAACAAATAGTTAAACATTTTCGGGAAAACTTTTTGAAATTTTGAATTGAGAATTACATACATATATATTTTTTTATTACTTTTAAAGCTACCTACACACTATGAGAGAAGTCGTTAGATTTTTATTTCATACTGTCAAAACAATTTTCAATTGAATTAATCAATTTTCTTTAATTTATGTTAGAAAAGTTAAATGTTCATATTATAAAAATTTTATTGTATTCATCTAATTGAATTGCAACAATTCTGTTATTCTATGTTCTTAAGCCGTTGTTTCATTCAAAATGTTTTATGTTTCAATGTTTTTTAGGTTAGGTTAAGAAAAATAAAAACGAAGTATATGAAAATGTTGAAAAACTTTGTATAACAGGAAACAAATGCTGCAAGTAGAGCAACATTTTTATCCGGAAGTTGAGTTTAATGTAAAAAAAAACTTGAATTGCTTTTTCCAACCTTTTTATGATCTTGTACAATCTGTTGTTATGTTTCCGGTTTTATATACTTATATGGACACAAATATGGGCAAACACAGAAAAGATTAAAGAATAATGTTGTATATTTGGGGACTAACATACATACATTACATATACACGAGTATTAAACAAAATTTGTTTAAAGAAATTATTATTGTAAAAAAAAATAATGCAATTTTTAATAATTATTAGATTCAGTTCTAATTGCTTTGAGTTTTAAAAAACAGTTTTTATTTATTTTGTATCTCTGCACACATGTCACAGATAACATACACACAAACAAATATAAACTGTAGCAGAAAGAAATATTAACCGCTGTACTGTAATACCACTGTCAAACTGTATAACCACTGTCAAACATACATATATGAGCTGTATTACCAACATATTACTGCTTTATCTCCTTGTTCTTGTTATACCCTTCACTTTCGTGAGAACAGCACAACATCCAAACATACAAAAAAATACACAGCTGAATAAAACCAAATACATCTTCACACGCACATGTACATCTTAATCCAATTCACAGTGTTGTTGTTGCTTTTTTAACAAAGTATGAAAAAAAATTGATTTTTTTGATGAAATTTTCAGAGATTTTTGCTCATATCTCCGTTATTTATACACCGATTTTGCTGATTTTAAATAGCGATCTTCTCGAAAGCATGTCTAATTGAATTATTGAAGATTCGAATCTCGTCGATATCTGGGGACCTCTAAAAACTGATTTCAACAGACAGACGGACAGACAGACGGACATAGCTTAATCGACTCCGCTATCTATAAGGATCCAGAATATATATACTTTATAGGGTCGGAAAATTATATTATAGAAATTACAAACGGAATGACAAACTTATATATACCCTTCTCACGAAGGTGAAGGGTATAAAAATATATTGTGAAGTCCAAATAATTTATACTAAACTTTAAATGAAACAATTCAATGCTAATGTTAATAAGTTTATTTATTTTTTGGTATCAGCTGTTTATACTTTTGCATTTCTTGTTCAAGTTCAAACCACCTTCATTGGGCGCTTAAACTAGCAAACAAAATTAACTAACTGAGTACTCAAAAACAACTTTGGATGATTAATTTTAATTTAATCCCTAATCCTTTACCTAAAGATTCTACCTTAACTGAATACTAATATCGTATTAATTTTTTTTGATTTTTTTTAATTTTTAATTGCAGTGTATGAAAGCTTATGTGGAATTTGAAATATCGGAAGGTGCCTATGAGATTTCATGTCCAGATGCTCAATGTCCGGAACAAGGCGCTATGACATTGCCCGAAATAGCGAGTCTAACAACAAATAATTTAATGAAAAAACATCACAGATATCGATTAAATAGAGGTAAGAGAGACTTATTGCGTATTATTATTATTTTACTTAGTCATATTAATTTCATTACAAAAACATCTACGGGAAATATTTTCGATAATTTCCAAACTAGTTGACGGGTGATTTCTTTAATATAATTTTAAAGATAATTTTTATAGTTCTGACAACAAAACTTGTTGGCTGAAATGTTCTGTTGAACTTTAATAACACAGGCCAACAATTTTTAAGACAGAAACTAAAGTATACGCTTCTAAAGAATTGAGCCACACTGAATCCGCAGAATTTCTTCATCAAATTGAATTTCTAGATATCGTTCCATTAAATTAAAAATCTCTGCTATTGGCAATTTTTTGGACTTTATTACTTTATAAAAGTTTTTGTGTCATCTGAAAGTCCTGGTTGAATATACATATAACAACAAGTATGAATGTATAGTCGGGTGTAGCCGACCATATGATACCCTACACCAGTCAGTATGTATGTATGTTTAAAATGGGGATTATCTAAAAAAATAATTCATTTGGTTTGCTTTTTTAACTTTATTTCGGAATATTTTTACTTTTTTTTGGCAAAAAAAGAGATTTTTTACAAGAGGGCTCAAAGGGGAGTAGGGCAAAATATGGCAATATCCTTAAAAATGTTGGTAGGGGGAGTTAAGTCTTCTTTAATATTATTTATGTAGAATTTAAAAGTATTATTAGTGTTTGTAAGTTAATTTTGACTTTAAGTCATTTTCTGAAGGGAGTTTGTATGGGGGATAGGGTCAAATGAAGCCCGATCATTACAAAAATCGGTAGTGTCATTTAAAGTTCTATAAAACTAAGTTTTGTCGACTTTTGTTAACTTAATAGATCATTTAAATTAATTATAAGCTCAAAGGCCCTATTTGGGGGGTACGGTTGTATGGCGACTTGTCGAAATAATGGACCGATTTAAACATTTTCAATAGGCTTCGTCCTTTGGCTAAAAGAAGCGTGTGTACAAAATTTCATCCATTTATCTTGAAAATTGCGGCCTGTACCTTGCGCACAAGGTTTACATGGACAGCCAGCCAGACGGACGGACGGACATAGCTTAATCGACTCAGAAAATGATTCTAAGCCGATTGGTATGCTTTAAGGTGGGTATAGGACGAATATTTTTGTATGTTACAAACATCAGCACAAACCCAATATACCCTCCCCACTAAAGTGGTGTAGGGTATAAGACATTAAGGCGAAATACGCATTTCATAAATAAAGAAGTAGGTATGAAATGATTTTTTAAATAAACGCGATATATATTTTGGCTTTAAAATTTTGTTATTAAGAATAATTAAAATTTTGTTTATAAATTTTGCAATCTTAAAACTTTAATCGGTAGAATACTCTCCCAACAACCTTCAACAATAAAAATGGTCATATATTGTAAAATAACATTTGATTTGTTTTTCTTTTTTTTATCCTCTCTAATAGAAATCGAGTTGGATAAAACACGTACCTGGTGTCCTCGTGCTGGTTGCGAAACTGTTTGTCTTATTGGTTCATCAACTTCTCAATCAGATGCTGCACCCTCAACATCCTCGGCATCCTCGACCACGTCGGCGACTGCGACATCAGCCATAAATCCAACAACTACCACAACAATAGCAACAACTCCCAACGGTATAAATGCCGTTACAACACTGTGTGCCGTACAATGTCCATCCTGTAAGGATGAATTTTGTTCGGCATGTAAAAAGACGGTGAGTAGCAGTTGTAGTTGTTAAGACAAACAAAATATATAAAATGGGTGTTAGGGAACAGAAAATAAAATTAAGTAGAGATTATATTAAACTTTTAAATAAACATTATGATGGAGACCAATTTCCATTGTACTGTTTGTTTTGTTGTTCTTGTTGTTGTTTTGAAGAAGAAAATAAGAAAAAAAGAACTTAAATAAATAAAATGTGTATCTTTCTGTAGTGGCATCCAAATATTACTTGTGAAGAGCATAGTCGTCGTTTGGCAGCAGATGGTCAAGATGATATTGGTATACCCTTCGATAACGACCTCATCAAATGTTGTCCCATGTGTGCGGTACCAATTGAAAAGGATGAGGGCTGTGCACAAATGATGTGTAAACGTTGCAAACACGTTTTTTGCTGGTATTGTCTGGCCAGTTTGGATGTAAGTACTAATATTTATATACATAGTATAAAAATAAGTTCACATGCTCCTATCTACCTCCCAAATAAATAACACCATTGTTTGTAATAAATTGTTTTCTTCTTTTTTTATCTCATAGGATGACTTTTTGCTGCGTCATTATGATAAGGGACCATGTAAAAATAAACTTGGACATTCCCGTGCTTCGGTGGTATGGCATCGAGCTCAAGTGATAGGCATTTTTGCTGGTTTTGGTATTTTATTATTGGTGGCTTCGCCTTTACTTTTGCTAGCAGCTCCCTGTATTATATGCTGTAAATGCCGTAGTTGCAGTGGTTCTAAAATTGATGAAGTCGATGGTGAACTGGATGAAGCCACTGCATTGCAAAGGTAATTTCTTGTTATTTTTAAATTAATTTAAAATTAAAATTAGATTATTGACCACAAATAAGATTAAACAATTGATAAGTATAGAATTATGAAGTACATTTTATAAATTAGAGAGAATTGTACGAATAGTGATAAACGAAATGACATTTTTACGTACTATTGGATACAGCAAATCGGCGCAGAATATAATTATAACTTATCTATTTCAACACGGTGTTAACTTTCCTTTTATGAAAAGAACTATGTTAACATATATATCGAAAAATGTGGATAAAAAGATAAGATATTTTTTTTTTGGACTTTACTTATATCTCAACTATTTATTATAAGTGGGAGACATCATCTTCTTATTCATCATGACAGCTTCTGCAGAGATCCTTTATGGGAGAATTCAATTTTCTTTCCATTGTCCAGTAACCTGGTGGGTTACTCCTTTACTCGATTCAAAAGAAATCATTTTCGATTTTGTTTGTTATATACGTTGTATCGCACAATCATTTTTTGAATCGTAATATGGAATAATCCCCAAAACTTGTACTATGATCATAGGGTTTTATATCTATTACATCGCCATTCTAGAGGCGACCTCGTTTAGATTGTGTATTTTCCTAGAGTTTATTATAAAATAGAGCATTTATAGCTGGAGTGTTATAGTTGTGGGCTTCTTCTCTTGAAATAGCAATTTTCTGTAGATAATATAAAATCCAGTTCATTCTTACTGTCATCTCCCTTTGTTATCACAAAGGGACCAAAAGGACCCACGTGTGCAACTATTGTAGCCTGAACTACTGTCATCTCATTAAGAGATGCATGGTATTCAAGGGCCAAGTTTGATGTCGTATATACATCATTTATAGATCTTAGGCGACTTGACTGTAAGTTTATTTATATCCGAATATATACACTGTTTTATCAGTAGAACCTAAGTCAGTTCGTTTTATAGCTGATTGCTAAGCCTGCAGAACGCTTCACTGGTCAGGAAGTGTAAAAGAAACATTCGTTATCGATATAAAAGATACATTAATTATCAATATAATAAGTCGAGACTTTGTTCTTACTCACACGGACACACTGTGGTAATTCTGATATGAACAGAGTATACTCTGAACATATCTGGAAGGAAAATTCAATGGTATCATTTGTATATGATACCTTCCATCCATCATCATACAACCCAGCACACATCTGATTTATACTACACATTCATGAGTGGACCTCACTCCACCGTACCTCACATTCATCCCGTACCATATGCAATTAATATCAACTCATTTCCAACGCTTAGTCCCTCAGTCACTTCTCTGTAGGGTATCTTTTGTTTCGGCAACAGCACCATAAGTTCGGTGCTGAAATATTGACTTTACCTTACATCAGTCTTTTAAAAGCAAATCACTCTTCCCGCGAATTCGGGTTTAAACCACAGCCACTACTTGGATCCAGAAGGAACCTCAACCAACTAACCTGCCAAGACATAGTCCTGCGGGCAACTGCCCACCAGTAGTACCAGATTATGTGGTGCTCTGGTTCGAACTCTTTTTAATCTATGCAAGGACTAAGCCAGGCAATGGACTGTAACCAATTTTTTAGTCCCGGCCAAATAACAGGTATTTGAAAACACCTCTGTTCCCCGGGATTGCAATAACAGCAAGGTGGAGGTTTCACCAAAGTAACATTTTCCCGGGGGTTGGCTGTATGTTTGTTAAAATGCTTTCAACATGCATTCGGGAAGATCGCTATTTAAAATCAGGAAAATCGGTCCATAAACCGAGACAACCTCTGAAAATTTCATCAAAAATTGAGATTTTTTATTCATGCTCAAACAGAAATTGCAAAAAACAAAAAAAATACATAATTATACGGTAAATTTTGTTATTGTCCTCTTCTTTGTAAAAACAAGGCAGAGCGAGAGTATCAGTGTGTTGTTATTGGCTAGAAACATGAAATTAAGTATGTGGAGCCTGGCTTAAGGCATAAAGGGAAACTTTTTGGTACTTTTTCGTTTTTTCAAAAGGTACTTTTTGAATTTTCTATAATATTGAATCTAGAAATATGAAATGAAGTATGTAGAGGCTGAATTAGGTGAAAATCCATTAAAAAGGGAACTCAATGGGGATTTTTTGGTACTTTTTCGTTCTGCAAAAGGTAATTTTTGAAATTTCTCTAATATTGAACCTAGAAACATTAAATTAAGTATGGTGAGATTTTGAATTTTTGAATTTTCTATGATATGAAACCTAGAAATTTAAAATTAAGTACGTAAAGTCTGAATTAGGCGAGAACCCATTAAAGGGAATTTTTTAGGTACTTTTTCATTTTTCAAAAGGTACTCTTTTGAGTTTTCCATAACATTGAATCTAGAAACATGAAATTAAGCATTTTAAGCCCAAAGTATGTTATGTAAAAGAAGACTTTTTGGTACTGACTGTTTTTTTTTTCAACAAACCATGGTGAAGGGTATATAAAATTCGGCACAGCCGAATATAAAGCTCATACTTGTTTTTAATATTTGTGTAATAATATATATTTTTGTTTTAATTTATAGCCTCAACTAATTACGACTGCAGTTAAAATATTACATTTTTTCTAATACATTATAAGTATTTAAATATTTGCGTACCTACGTAATTAACGAAAAAAAAACACGTATTTTCGTTACATTAAATTTGCAAATAAATATTGTATGTAAATAAATATATTTAGATAAATATGTAATTTATAAAATAAGAACAATAAAATTGAATTTTATGTAAAAAAAAGAATAAAACTAAAGCAACTAAAACAAATTAATTAGAAATATACTATACATATGTATGTGTATGTACATTGTGTGCGTTTAAATCTTTTAATATTTTATAATATTTAATGAAAACTATATAAAATTTATATTTCTGCTAATAAATCTATCAGTCTGTATATTATTATTAATAATACATATTAATTAATTAGTTAGTTATCATACAGTTATTTAGTTAGTCTGTTAGTTATTAAAAACAATTAAGCAAATATGTAATATTGTTTTATTAACTGTTTTCTATTAATAAATAAATAAATTAAACAAGTAATTAATTAATTAAATAAATAAATAATTTATCATAATAAATGCACGTATAATGTTAACTAAAACAAAAAAAATGTGATATTTACAGTGATTCGTTTTAAATAATTGTTGAATTATTTAAATCGATAGCTTTACACAAAAAATGGAAACAAATAAATAAACAAAATGTTTTATTGCTTTTGACTTAAATCTACAATACATTACAACAACAAAAACACATAAATTGTAATTATTTATAATGTTTTTTTTTATTTTTTAATATATTAAAGTAATTTTATTAAATTGTTTTATTTTTCTGTTATAACTTAAGCATTATTTACCATTAAAAACTGATAACAAAAAACAGTAAAATTAATATTAATATATTAAATAATATAATTAAAAAAATGCTTTTGAATTTATATAATTCATAATATTTAACGCAAATAAAAATTTAAAAAAGAACAACAAATACATATTTATTAAACAATGCACTTAAAAGTGTTTATTTTCTTAAATTTTATTTTTTCTTATATATTTTTGTTTTCTTTAAACTGCATACATTTATAAACAATTTAATATACATACATTAATTACTCTATAAGTAAATTATAAAAAAATAAAATAACTAAATTATACTACACAATTATTATTATTATTATTAGTTTTAAATAAAAGTAGATAGAACTATACATATTTTTCCTCTGTGTATATAAAAAAATGTCTATAAAATGATGTTTTATTTTCTGTTTATTAATCTATAAAAATAATAATAATAATAAATTGTTGATATTTGTTTGGTATTACCGTAACAGTAAGTCATATGTTAAAAAAAATAAAATCAGTTAGTTTGTACGTTGCATTTCGTTACGAAACTGACTGAGCCTTTACATTATTTATACATACATACATAATTTACACTAATGGACAAAACAATAGTAGCTTTTAAACATATAGGTATTCAGAAACTACATAATTCTTCTTCTGAAGATAAAAACAATCAAAAAAGAGAAAAAAGTGAGAATTTTTCCCAATTTAACTATTCAGCCTTTCGATTACGTTTACGCATTCAGTTACGCAACGATCGATAAAGCATATTACAACAAAAAACTGAATCGTAAGAAAAAGAAGAAGCAATTCCATTTCGTTTCAATGCTTTACGAACATGTGTATTCTGTGTTACGATCGTACCTACGTTTTTGTAAGACCTGGTTCACACTAGGAAACTTTTGATTTTGTGTGTGAGAGAAAGAAATGGTTAATATTTCTTTCTCTTTCACCCACACACAAAAATAAAAAGTTTCCCAAAAATGTTTCCTAGGACCTGGTTCATACTGGGAAACTTTTGATTTTGTGTGTGAGAAAAAGAGACGGTTGATATATCTTTCTCTCACACACAAAAATCAAAAGTTTCTCTACAAAAGTTTCCTAGTGTGAACCAGGTCTAGTGTGAACCAAGTCTAAGTTGCTGTTTATGTGGCGGAGAGTCGAATCGAAATGCAGAATACAAAAGTTGTTAAACGGAGAAAACTTCGATTCAAATTGAAATTCAGAATAGGGGCCAATGTAACAGCATACATACTTTGAATTTGTTAAGTTTCCATTACTTTTGGCAAACGGTTAGTGTAACATTGTTCTTTTGAAATCTTTATTTACGGGAAAAGTTTCAGGATTTTTGTAAAATAATGTTGCAAACAGAAACACTTTATATTCTAACACAGCTACCTTGGAATAAGGGATGCTTACATACCAGATAGAACACGTTCTCTGGAACATATTTGCAATTCCAAAGTACTTGTAAGTAATTCTTAAGAAAACAGTTCGTAGGCGCTAATTATATTTGCATCCTTATTCTACATTCCAATTTGTCCGGATGGCAATTCTGATATACTGAATTTCGCCAAAAAAAAAGCAGCAGAATACACCCAATCGTAAAACATTGAAACAAATGGAAAAGCTTTTTTCTTATCATTACGATATTTGTGGACTGTTGCATAACTGAATACGGAAACGTTTTCGAATAGTAGAATGCTATTATGCTATGTATACACGGTTGTTAGATCTTACAACGTTGACAGTAAAATGCACAGAAAATGTCTTTTCCGACAAATTATAAATTATAAGTTCAGACGATTATTAGACATTTTCTGAACATTTTACTGACAACGTTGTAAGATCTGACAACCGTGTATCACGGTTTTTACTCTAGTTCAATAGAAAATATTCTAAATGCTAAGCAACTTCTAAGAATTTCTTTCTATGTATTGGGAGACTTCCATACTATAGAATCACCCCTATTCTTCATTACGATTACATTTCCGCATTCAGTTACACAACGATCGGAGATTGGTATTCCAACAGAATAGGCTGCTACACTCTTTTTAAAATATCAAAACGACTAAATGAAAATGCATTTTTCTTACGATTGTTAAATAGTTGCATAACTAAGTGTAGAAACTTTATCGAGGGACCTTTTCTACGACTATAGTTCAATGGAAAATATTGTAATTGCTAAACAATTTTTTAGAATTTCCTTTCATATAATTTAACATAGAATGTATCGGGAGTATTGTATATTGGATATAATGGAACTAAGAACGGTTATAATCATGCGTTTTAGATGTAGTTTTGTAACTAAATGTTTAAGTGAAATTGTAAAATGTTAGTTTTTTTTACTATTTTTGAGACGTTACAACAGCGAGAAGACATTTATAAAACTTGCTGTATCGTCTGAAAGACCAATTCAACAATGTTCGCAACCGTTTCCAAACGGTGATGAAGAAGTAATTTTGGTATTTTGGATTATTTCGGCATTGGTATTTTAGCTTTATCGGTAATTTGGCTTAATTCGGTAACGATGTTTTAGCGTTATCGATATCGCTATTTTGACTTTAACGGTAGTTACTAAAATGATTTTTTAGCGGCAATTTCAATATGATTATATTCTTCTATGCAGAATATATAGGACCACTTCCGCAATTAAAAGAAAGTCAATTTAAGAAGTAGTCCTATATTCGGAATTTGACAATTAATCTAACAAACTTAATGGTAATTTTTCGAATTGAGCCATTAATGTGGGATTGGTTCAATTATGGTTTTTTAGGCTAGCAGTGAGCTTTAAATAAACTTTCTAAAATGTTATTTCTATGGGGGTATGACCAATTATGGACCCACTTATGTCTGTCATACTTTGGCTCTAACTCTCTTGATATGCATTCTTAACTATAGTTTATTCAATAGTCATGTCTACATTTTATTATATTTTTCAAATATTATAACGGTATCGATGTTATCGTTATTTTAATTCATTTCGGTATCGATATTTTAGAGTTAGTAGTATTTTGACTTATTACGGTAGTGATATTTTAGCGTTATCGGTATTTCGACTCATTTCGGTTTCGGTATTTAGTATGTTACATAATCCGACTGCAAAAAAAAAACAGGATTTCCCTAAAGATATCATTTCTTAATAAAACTTTTTAATGTTTGATCAATTTGAAAATAAAAATTAGAGAATAAACGTAAACTTCTTAACGAAATCATTTTCATCATCATGTGTCTTGTAAATTCAACATTCCAACCGATTGTATTCAATATTCAAACATTTAAAAGTATTTCTGGAAAACATCATAATTGTAATAATCTTTTTAAAAATTCTTTTACTGGATTTAAAAATTAAAATTTTTGTTAGCTGCTATTGTTTTGTTCATAATCGTTAAGAAAGAAATACAAAAATACATCTATTACCTTAAACTCTTTTAAAACATGCATATAAATATAGCGAAAACACAATTTCTAATTATTAATAAACTTAAAAAATAAAACAGTCTATATAAATTTATTATATATATATTGAAATGCTTATAAAATACATAAAATAGCTAATAATTGTAAAATTAAAAAAAAAGAGAAATATAAAAGCAAATGTAATATGCATAATAAAAACTGAATAAATAAATAAATTTAAAAAATGTACATGTAGTTAAACATCAAATATAAGAAACTGTATTTAACAAAAAAAAAATAAACAAATTATTAACCCTTAATGTATAAAATTCAATAAATTCGAAAAATGTTTAAAAAAGCGTGGTTTTATTTTGAAATAAAATTTAAAGTAGAAAAGAAAAAAATCAAAATCTTAAAAGAGATTTTTATTAGATCCAAAACACTCTCTCTGTATCACTTAGATAGACGGTTTGACAGTAAGAAACAAAAATAGTTTACAAAAATATGTTTTAGTTATCTTTTTATTATTTTTAACTTTATTTTTCATTTAGTAGACTGAACTTTCACAAATATTACACAAGTCTACTATAATAACTTATAATATTTCAATTTCATAATGTACTGTCTCATTTGCAATGTAATTCGCTAAAATATCTCTTAAATTTATAGCCTCATAAGAAGGTCTGCTGCGCGTATTGAACACCACAGATCGTAATGGTTTATCACCATTATATTTTAATTCTTTGCGCCATTCGCCCAGTACTACAGTACCATCATCCTCTACTCGATCTACAAAATTTTCTGGACAATACAGTTGATCTTCATCATTGGTCATTATATAATTATGTAGTACAATGCATGCCAATATAATAGTTTTACAATTTTCTTGTAAAAATTCAATTGTAGTTGAAAGTACACGCCAACGGGCTGTTAATACTCCAAAGGTATTTTCAATAGCAGAATAAGCATTTGTTATTTTATGGTTGAAAATATGGTTTTCTGCTTTTAAGCAGGTTCCTTTATAGGGACGCATAATATGTTTTCTTAACGATAATAATGAATGGGTAATAAAGTAATGAGGGAAGGCAGCAGATGAAGGATATAATGGTTTACTTGCAGGTAATGACAAATTCCCAGATAATAACGCATTGCCGAAGGGTGATAATTTTAATAGTTCTGTAAATATAAAATAACAAAATTTAAATATATATCTAATGTGGCTTATCTAAGGATGTGTCTTTGGGTGTATTATTGTGACAAACCTAAGGTCTAGTATTGGAGTAGTTTATTAACTTGTCTAGTAGTCAACAGACTAGTACATAATGTACCTAAACTATACCAGGACTTGACAACTGATTCGACTATGATTTACTAATCTATGGGCTAGTATATGAAAAGTTGGAAAAGTTTCTTTGTTTGGGCTAGATTTCCGATTAAGTACCGTAAATATCTCAGAAACTTTTAGAACGGACAAACGTCGGTCCATCTATGTAAATATTTTACTACATGTATATCTAGTCACCTTAAGTACACCAGAAATGTTATATTATTTGCTTCCTACCTTCTTCACTCTGATTATTGAAACTTTCAACACTAACAGCGGTAAATTTATACTTTGCATCACATGCTCCAATTATCAACATGTTTATATTATGTGTATCTTTCTTCATTATGCGATGACGATGGGAAACATGTTTGCCATCGATAGCACCCACACAATTGGGCATATGCCATTTGCTATTAAATTCATCAGCAATGTCAGCATACTGAGAAGTTGTGGGTTCACAAAGATATATCGGCGATAGTAAGTTCCACAAAACAGTGCATGTACTCAAAACAACTTCTCGTATAGTTGATTTACCCAATTTATGTTTGTAAGCAAGCGATTGTAAAGAAGTTCCATAAGCTAAATAACTAGAAAGAATTAGGGATATATGTGTATATAGTTATTTGTATAATTGCGTATGATAAGCAACCATTACTTACTTTAATGTAATTGCCAGTCTTTCTTGTGCAAAAACTCTTTGAGCTTTCTTAATTAAAGAACTTTTTGCAATTGATAACAACCAATCGAACATAGGTTTGGTCATTCTAGTATGCACAAAAAATTGTTCTTGACTCATTGATTTAATATTTCCAAACACTTTTCGGTGATAGTTATCTATAACACGATAACGGTTTGTTGGACGTATGGCCCATCTTCTGATGCGTGGTTTTTTCTCTGTTTTAGCATTATCCTCGTCTTTTTTAATTCTTCTTCTTGCTTTAACAGGTCTTGCATTGTTAAGAGTTCTTTTTAGATTTGGTTTATTGGTTTGTACAGGTCTAAGTTGATCCTGTTGATTTGGTAATTGTGTTGTGTTTGTTGGAAATGATGAAATGGTGCTATTTGTTTGTTTATATTTACTCTGCTCTATTTCAGCTTTGATTCGTCTCCTTAAATTTCTTCTATTCCGGGGTACAACTTTACCATTTTTTACTTCTCTATAAGTTAAATATAAATTTAAAAGACTTAACATCATAAACTTTGTATTCGAGGCCATTTTTATAAAATTATTATAAGAAAATGCACTAAAAAACGTAAAAATCATTGTTTTGTTTTTACATTGTGTTTCTATTTACATTTTTTGCTTTTTCTTCAGTAATGCTAATTAATCATTTTGGTTTGTAAATTCTGTTGTTTTTCAATAATTTCCTTTTCCATCCCTGTTATAGTTTTACCATTAAAAGGTCTAGCTAACACCCTGTGTCATAACGATAACTTTAAATGTATCGAAACGAAAAACAGCTGTTCTGTTTTTTTATTATTTTGTCATCTCTAATTGTAATTAATAATAAACATTTGATTTTCCACTTAAATCGCCGGTAAACATTGTTTTCCTTATTGTATATTTTTTTTTTAAAATAGTTGAATATACTAAATCTTGCAACATGGATGATCAGGCCTGTCCACGTTGTAAAACAACAAAGTATCGCAATCCATCCTTAAAGTTGATGGTAAATGTATGCGGGCATACATTATGTGAATCATGTGTAGATCTTCTATTCTTAAAAGGTTCCGGCTCATGTCCAGAATGTATGGTACCGCTAAGGCGTAATAATTTTCGCATACAACTCTTTGAGGATCCCATGGTCGAAAAAGAAGTGGACATACGAAAACGTATTCTACGAGACTACAATAAAAAAGAGGAGGATTTCAATTCGCTACAAGAATACAATGATTATTTAGAGGAAATTGAGTCCATCATATACAATCTTTGCAACAACATTGATATAATTGGTACAAACAAACGCATAGAACAATATAAAAAAGAAAATCGTGATATAATACAACGTAATAAAACACGAATGGGACGTGAGGAATATGAACTGGAAGAAATGCTGGAATTAGAAAAGGCTCAGGAGGAAGCCAGACGGCAAGAATTGCTAGACCTTGAAGCAGAACAAAAGAAAAAGAAGGCACGTGAGAAGGAGGCTTTGATCGATGAATTAATGTGTAGTGGAAAGAATGCTTCTGCTATTGTTAGTGAATTTGCAGAAAAAGTCGAAAAATTACGTGAAGAAGAAAAACAGTTACCTCCACCAAAGCCAGCTTCACAATTTTCATCTGGTATTAAATTTGGCCGTTCTGCTGATCATCAATTTTTGCCAGTTCCCAAAGTTGAAGAGGGTCCCTTATATGTACATGAAACTCCACTACTCTATATGGAAGGTCCACCTTGTCCAGCTGTATATGAAATTGAAAACAAAGGCTATATGTCTCATGTTAGAGCAGAAACTTCCGTTGAACGAGCAGGTGGCTATAGAGCGACATATGCTTGTCAACGAGCATTGCTCGAAGCAATGCAGGGATTGTTTCATGGTTCCATTACATACTAGAGTTTAAGTTTTCTAAAAACCGTCATATTTCGGTTTTAAAATATGAAATTAAATTTTGTGTTTTTCAACTTTTGAATAAAGGATGTTTTCTTTAAATTGAAATGACCAGTTTAAAATTTTATTAGTTATTTCTTAATCTTTATTTATGAATTAATCATTTATAAAATACATGAATTAACTCTAAACCTAACAACAATTTCAGCACTCAATTGCTGTTAAATCTAAATCATCATCCCAATCAATTTGGGTATTTGTTGTTGCCGACTGCTGTGTGCTGCTCGCAGTATCTTTGGGCATTTCAATTAAATTCCACAATTCATCATCATCGTCGTTATTCATAAACATGGTGGTTTCATTCATTGATTGACTACTTTTAATTGTTTTACGTTGTAAGTTGCCCGGCTTCTTTTCTACTGTGCGATTTCCCTGCACAATTTGACTCTGTTCGAAATATTGATTGGGATGTGTAATGGCAACATCTTCTGACGATTCATGAGTGATTTGGAAAAATTTACCACAGGCCAATTGATAGTGTCCCTTGGCTACAAAGCTCATAACTTCCTGAACATGGCCTGATGATAAACCAGCAGCTGCCATTTTATTCTTTAAGGTGGTTTGATCATAAATTTTATAGGGACATCCGTGTACGCTGCCCGGCACCGCATTTTCCTGTATAATTTTGAGGCACGAATAGGGGGTATAGTTGACCATGGAACCCTTTTTACCATAATTATGCTCAATATTATATTGATAACTTTTCGAAAACTTTTCGGGATCCATTTTTCTGCAGAATTCTTCACGCCAAAAGCGTATAGAGTCTTCTAATGTTACACCAATACCTTTAAGAAACAAACCATATTGCATGCGGCCATCATGTTTAATGTGATGAGTGGCGCGTATATGTTCATGACAGACACGCATGCACAAGGGAAATGATTTTTTAGACAGTTGATCCAATGATTCAATGGGTACATTGGCATTTTTACTAACTGTATAATCTTTGCCCGTATATGAGGTGTGCAATGACTTGAGCAAATGAAACAAACGCTCATCAGTTTCTACATCTCTAATCGAACGTTGGGCAGCTTGCAGTCCATGTTCGATTTCATCCATTTGTTTTACGGCCACAATCGATATGAAATCATTTGTGTTAACATATGCCTGACCATCTTTCAAATAGCAACGACGCGATCGAACCAAATCGAGCACTTGGGTAAATGGTACCTTATAAAAATCCAGCATTTCTATCTTGGCCACACTCTGTCCCATCGTGCTTTCGAAAAGGCCATCTTTGACAGCATTCTTTTGTTCCTGTGACAAAGGTGTATAGTTTAATTTGTGTAGCTCTAGGAAATGTTTAATTTCTGCCGGAGTCATAGTGGAAAATTTATATTTGAAAAGTTCCATTTCACGTGCCAAAAACCAACTGCAAAATTTGTAAAGAAATTACTTAAATCACCCACAACATTTAATACACAAACCTACCGTTTCAACTCCATGGTACGACAATAAACTAATCTCAATATAAAATGTGATATGTAATCTCGTCGTCTGGCCTGCAGTTCGAACTCATGTTTACTGGCATTATTGGTAGCTGTTGCACCGCCATTAGTGCACAAGCGCAAATAACCTTTTAAACCTTCTCGAGAAAGTTCCGCATGAACATACTCCTTCCAATCATCGGACAATAAACGCAAACCTTTTGTGTGCGCCTGTTCCAATATTCTCAAAACTTTCAAACGTTCCAGCGATAATTCTTCGAATTCTTGGATTTGTATATCTTCGATTGGCGGCAGACGGTAGAGCAGCACATTGTGTGGATATTTCTGTTCCAGATTTTCATATTCTGGCTTGTATTCTATACGTGGTTTAGTTTTTCTTCTAAAATCCATAATATTTTATATTATATTCAGTTTTTTATATGTTTTGTTCACTTTTGTTTGTAATTTTTGCTTGAGTTGTGCAAATAAAAAAAGCGCCAAATTTCAGTGTTATCAACATAGTGCTTACATTATAGTTGATACAAAACTAATGTTAATGTTTAATAGCTTTTTTTATGTGGTGCAAATTATACAAATAAGTCACGAGCAAAATAATCACCACAAATTTTCACACATATTGTATGCTGCAGTATTTCATATATCTTTTCTCAAAAAATTTTTACAGAAAATGAATTTAGACTTATTAGAAAAATCTTAATTTTTTTTAAAGTGTAGTTGTAGATAAAGTAATTCTTAACTTTTAAGTTGGCAACCCTCATAATCGATAACAAATTAGAGTTCTATAATATTTGACTTTCAAACAGTCGACTTTTTATAGAAAACTAAAGTCGACTTAATTAAAATATTTTTATGTAATAATTTTATAAAAACTATTAATTAAAAAATTATGAATTAATTCCTTAAATGTGGGATCTTATTTGATTATGAAATAACTCCCCAATATAAAAAATGAAAAGAGCCCCAATGTAATGAATTAAATCCCTAAATTAAAATGAAATAACGGGGGGAGAGGGATGTAATGTACTTCGCAAAAAACCAAAACGAGCGATTTTACCACAATATTGATGCGGTAAAATCGTGAGTTTTGATTTTATGCGAAGTACATCAAACCCCCCAACACTCCATTTGTGTGGATTTATTTCATATATGAAACAAAACCTTAATTTTAAAATGAAATAAATTCCTATCCAAAAATTCGACATCTAGAGATAAAAAATAACAAATTATGGAATAAGTCGGTTTTAGTGATATGTGAGGGGCTCTAAAGCCGTGGTGGCCAGAAAGAGAATATTTAAAACGCATATGTGTAGTGCAAAATATAAAAGAGAACACAAATGAAAATATGTGTGCTTTGCACTGAACAAAATTTTATGTTTGTACATATTTGTGTTATTCATATTATTAGTATTAAAAATGAATAACGGAAGACATGTATGTATTGTTGTATGTATCCGTTGATAAAAGTATGTATGGATGCACATTTTGATGTAAAAATGTATTGATGTATTTACATATGTATGTATTGATATATGTATATGATATATGTATATAGTTTGTGTATGTATTAAATGTATCTAATAGGTACTCAAATGATTAACAGTCGATCGTTTAATCGTTACAATTTAAGCGATTAATTGCTTAAAAGTAAATAATTATACATATGTATGTCTAATAGATCTTTCTACAAAAAGTATTCACACATTAATTTGTAATGGCTTTTAAAATATACTCTGTGTACCATTTCATAAACACTTTGCCCGCAAGGGCATGTTTGGCCGCCAATGCTCTAAAGTTAGCTTAAACGCTTAATAAAGATTTCCTTATTAGCAGGCCTACGCCGCACAGTGTCAGATTTTGCCATTTTAGGGGGACTAAACTCTGTATTTCAAAAACTATTAATGGTAAAGCCACGAATTTTTGAACTTGGTATTATCATGAAAAGACGCATCTTTTTAGAAAAATTGGGCGAAATCGGACAACTGACACGCCCACCTCCCATGTAACAGTAAGAATAAATATGCTAAGATTGCCCCAAGGAAAGATTGAAAGTTATGGCCAGGAGATTTTTTAGGGCAAACCCATTAGGATAAACCCATATTTAAAAATACTCGGGCCTTACTACACTGAAAAAAAGTTTATAGCTGGTCAAAAAATATATTTTTATTTTTTATTAATTTAATATTTGTTACAGAATAATACAATAGTAGGTAAGTACATAAACATTTAATTTACATTATTTATTCCAAATCAGAGCCATCAGAGTCGTCATTATAAATATCCTGCTCTTTAAGTAATGCCAAACATCGAAAATTTGTTGATTCGACATTTGCGAGTTCATGATGAACTTTTAAAAAAATGTGTATGGGGTATGCAAAAAGATGCAAAAAATATTTTGCAATCCCAATAGGTTATATATCAATTTATCATATAGTGCCAACAGAACCTTGGAATCAAATGGTATTCTATATTTTTGATTCCATTAAATATTTGTTAATTTCAAAACTTACTTACAATAAAATGACTTACTTTAAACGGCACAGAAAATGTGTCCTCACTTATTTTTTAAAAAAAGCTTTATTACTATTAATAAATAGATTAATACCTTTAAATAATATCCATAAACAAAAAAGTTATAATGATTCAAAGTTATTGAATACTCGGCAGATAAAAATAAGATTTTTATTTTTTGTAATATACACGACATTCAGAATACCGTTACCTTGTTTTGGTTTACATTCCTTCACTTTCTTAAGCATTTATTTATTATTTGGACAGTTGTCCGTCGTACTGCATTTAAACATAATCAAAAAAACACACAAAAAATGAGTTTAGTCCCCCTAAATTTGCAAAATCTGACACTGTGCGCCGGGCGCAAAGAATTTCTTCTCTTTGGTACGAATGCCCAGCAATAGCTTCGCTTTATAAATATTTCCTAAATAAGCGGCCCGTGGCCGGACACAATGATATTAAAGATTTCGTAAATAGTTTTAGAAATATCGGTTCCTAGAGTTTGAAATAACTCTGTACTTGACAATATCTGAAACGTATTACACCTTTATTTAAAAATTATTATTAATTTTTCTAATTTAAAGTAGTTTTAAACTAAAGATCAGAGAAGGAAGATACAGATTAAGTTTAACCTTCTTTCAAAGCCAACAGATTTGGTTTTCAGATAACATTAAGAGCGTCGTTTTGAGTTAGCAATCAAATGCCAATTAATAATCAGATTAGTTAATCTAAAACTAAATTTAATCTGATGTTTATCCAACGGAAAACGTCACTGTTTGTTATCAAAACAAAGCATTTTTATAAGCATGTTTTATAAAACAGAAAAAGACATAGTAAATGTAATATGAAAATTAATGAAAACTTTATTTTAAAACAAAAATATATATTGTGAAGTCCCTATAATTTATACTAATCGATAAATCAATAATTTTTATGTTTATTTTAGTAAAAATTTTATTAATTTTTTTACATTAGCTGTTTACTTTTTTGCATTTCTTACTCAAGTTTAAACCACCTCTAGAAAACGAAATTAATTTACAACTTTGGAGAATTAATCGTAATTTAATCCCTAATCCTTTACTTAAAGATTGGCCCTAACACTTATACAAAAAAGTTGTCTATAAGCTGATATAACGTCTTAAAAAGGGGAAAAAAGAAAATTTTTCAAAATTTAGGAAAATGTGTCCCAAAAAACCAGAATCCGTTACAAACGTACATCTCTGGGATTGGATGTTATTACCAGTTTTGTTTGTAACCAAATGATTTAAATTTCAAGTTTAAACTAAAAACTCAACAAATAATGTAAAGAATTTAGTAAATAACAAATATCATGATTGTATTTAATAAAAACTGTTTATACCTTGATGTTTGTAACATACAAAAATATTCGTCCTATACCCACCTTAAAGTATACAAAGCGGCTTAGAATCATTTTCTGAGTCGATTAAGCTATGTCCGTCCGTCCGTCCGTCTGGCTGGCTGTCCATGAAAACCTAGTGCGCAAGGTACAGGCAATTTTCAAGATAATTGGATGAAATTTGGGACACACGCTTCTCTTGGCCCAAGGACGAAGCCCATTGAAAATGGTTACAATCTGTCCATTATTTCGACTAGCCCCCATACAACCGTACCCCCCAAATATGGCCTTTTGGCTTATAATTAATTTAAATGATCTATTATGTTAACAAAAGTCGACAAAACTTTATTTTATAGAACTATAAATGACACTACCGATTTTTGTAATGATCGGGCTTCATTTGACCCTATCCCCCATACAAACTCCCCTTCAGAAAATGACTTAAAGGTCAAAATTCACTTACAAACACTAATAACACTTTTAAATTCTACATAAATAATATTGAAGAAGACTTAACTCCCCCTACCAACATTTTTAAGGATAGGGCCATATTTTGCCCTACTCTCCTTTGAGCCCTCTTAAAAAAATCTATTTTTTCCCAAAAAAAATAAAAATATTCCGAAATAAAGTTAAAAAACAAACCAAATGCTTTATTTTTTAAATAATCCCCATTTTTAACATACATACTGACTGGTGTAGGGTATCATATGGTCGGCTACGCCCGGCTATATATTCATACTTGTTTTTTGATATTTTTTTTTGAGAAAGGAATATTCCTTTTAAAATAAAACGAAAAAATATTAACTGTAGCGTAATTTAAACTTACCACTTTAATTAGCTTCAATAATTTTAATGTAGAAAATTTGCAAATTAATTAAATTAGATTTGTTTTTATTATTATTTATCATATTGAATTATGTATTTACTTAAACTTTATAAGTTATAACTATAATTTATTAAGGAATAAATGAAAAATGTGGGGTGCATATGAGAAACTCGAAATACGCTAAATAAAAGAAACACGATGAGAAGAAACAATGATATACAATATAATTAAAAAAAGGTACATATTTTTATGATTTTGAAACATGATTTCGTTTCATTTGTTAATTTATATTATATAAATACTAAAATGATTTTGTTGCAATATGTGTGTTTGTATGTACAATAAGAATATTTGTATAATAGATAATTTGGAATGTGGCAGCATTGTTTGTTTTTTCTTTAAATTTTTGTTAATTTTAGCCAAATTATATTATTCAATATATATTAAGTATTTTTTAAAAAAAGATGAAATTAAAAAGTTTACACAACATTCCATAGTTTATAGTTTAAATTCTTTTACGTATATGTATGTATGTAATTTTATGAATAATACTTTTGATTTAAGCAACAAAATCATAGATACAATAATTAAATAGATATTTTTTTTATTTAGAAATAATTGCAGTTTTTCATCTTTTTAGTTTTAAATAATTTTTTATATTCTATCTGCATTAGAATTATTTATAATCGTATGTATATAAGTTTAAGTGTCTATATGTATTGATATATGTATATAAAATAATATGATTTTATGTATAAGTATGAACGATTTTCGTTTTTGTTATTAGTTGCGGGGTTTTACTATTTTTCTGTTTTTTATTTTTTGCAATTGATAAAAATTTGAAATTTTGAAGAAAAAAAAAAATGATTGTGTTTAATTTTATATATATAGTTAATATAATAGTACATGACCTTAATTTAAAAAATAATATTATGTAAATATATATTTTTTATTTATGTATTTTAGTTTCACAAACGTTTTTCTATTAATTTTGAAACGTTTTAACAGTAACTTTTTTAAACGCTGGCGAAATTGTTTCACAGACAATTTATGTTTAATAGTGATTTCATTGATTTGTTGTTTTAACTCATGACTCAGCACATCAAACGGATAACACAGTACAGCCCATACAATGGGCTCTAATTTATCAAATAACTAAACGGAATCATCTAAAAAAAAATTAGATAAGAGTTATGAAATTATTATAAAAATAGAATTTACTTTTTGTTTAGCTAAATGAGAAAAAAAGAAAATAAACACTTACCATGATACCACCATTTAGTCTTTTTGGGATTTTTATTGCATGTCTTGACATAAAGCGTATTGTCTGGTGGACGTTTCTTTTCGCGACAACTGCTCAGCATTGAGGCTATACTTAAACATACCGACTGAACTGATAGGGCCGGTGACCAGTCTTCTGTTAATATTGAAAGGCAGATATGACCATTTGAATAGACATGTGGATGTACGGGTATATTGTTGCCAATAAATGTTACTTCCGGCGAATCAAATGGATATTTATTATTGAATTTAAATAATAGTTGAAAGTGTTCACCCTCGTATAGAGTTCCTTCGAAACCATCTATGTTTATTTTCCATCTAAAAATAATATAAAAAAGAAAGAAATATTTAAGATAAAATTTAAAATATCAATCTAAATAAATTTCGATATTGAAAGGGTTTAACAAGAGTCCTTCGTTTTCAAATAATCGGGATTTTTTTGCTTTGTTTATGGCAGACAAAATTAAAAGTGTGAAATACTAAGAACAATTTGAAACCTATGAGGTTTATACATATAAAAACATAAATTTTTGCCAAGAAAAAATAATTTCTAAAGCTACTCATTTATCTCTATTACAGTACAATCTTTGAACAATTCAGAGACATGATTGATAATGTACTAAAATAGTAAAATGAATAGACCTAAATGAATGGGGCAGAAGTTTAGAATCTTTTAATTGCCACTATTATAGATTGATGCCTGAAAGATGTTACCAATCATTCCTGGAAGAGTAAAATGGTTTTTAACGGGGCATTGTTGTATTAAAGCAGTGATACACGATTGTCGGTAAAAAGTTTATAAAATCTATAACAATAATGTAAACTTACAATTTCTGCTTTAAATCGTTTCAGAAAAAGCATTTCTGACTGTTGCGAGACAAAAATTGTAAGTTGATACGGTTGTTAGACATTTTCTGAACATTTTACTGCCAACGTTGTAAGATCAGACATGCTTGTATATATAGCTTTAGGTCTTTTGTCGAGATGTAGAAAAGTCATTACAAATACATAACATATTTGAAGTACATCAAGTTTGGTGAAAAACATTAAGGGCGGGTTTCTTACTCCTCAGTTAAACTAGGCTTAACTTGCTAATAGATTAAAACATATAAAACAATAATAAATAAAACAAATCAGAAAATTGCAATTTACTTAAAATATTAAATTTTTGTTTTTCCGAAATTATTGTTTTATTGTTTTTGTTAATTGTGTTTTCTCACTTATAACTTGAGTTTTATTGGCCAAACACTCAGTTAAACTAAAATAATAAGTAACTTTACTGATAACTGAAAAACGCAAAACATATATTAAACCAGGTTTAACCAGATAATAAAGATTATCTTGATCAGAAAAATTCTCCCTAAGGGAATTAGTTTTATTTTTGACATCCAAATATCGGATTTTTATCTCTTCCAAAACTGAAAAAGTTGCCAAAAATATACAACATACTTCCAATGACACGCTAATGTAAAATTCATAGGTTTTTAACCCGAATTTGAAGCACTAAGAGCGGGTTTCTTACTCCTCAGTTAAACTAGGCTTAACTTGCTGTTAGATTAAACTCGGAACAAATTTATGCGGACTTTAACCGATGATTGTGTTTTTCAGTTTTAGATTTAAGCTCAGTTAACTTTGCTGGTATTGCCAACTTTTCACTCAAAAACATAAACAAAGAACAGCTGTATTTTGCAAATAATACTTTTGTAAAATGGAAAATTTTGGAAAAATATAAAATAAACATTTAAAACATAAATAAATAAAACAAAACAAATCAGAAAATTGTAATTTACTTAAAATATTAAGTTTTTGTTCTTCCGAAATCATTGTTATATTGTTTTTGGTTAATTGTGTTTTCTCACTTATAACTTGAGTTTAATTGGCCAATTACACTCAGTTAAACTAAGATAAAAAATAACTTTACTGATAACTGAAAAACACGAAACCTATATTAAACCAGGTTTTACCAAAGAATGAAGATTATCTTTATCAGAAAAACTAGCCCTTAGGGTTATTAGTTGTGATGAAAATATTACATCTTTTCCCACACATTTTTTGCTGGGTTATATTTTAAAACTTAAAAAACAACCGATTTTCTCAATTATGTTGAAATAAATTTGATTTTTATAAGAACAACATAAAGTTATGATATAAAAAGTTCCTACTTACTCAGATAAGTTAGTGGCTATGCTGTCAGTATCGACTGAAACTCCTGGTGGCGGTTCCTTAATCAATGACATTAATTCCTTTTGTAGTCTTTTCTGTAAAGGAAAAATAAAAATAACAATAAATCATCAATTATAATTACAAGTTAGTCATAATAATAATAATAATTTTTCTATTCATCACCTTATTTTTGACGTCATTGTTAAAAATTTAATTACTTTTTTTGTTTTGTTTTATTTATTAAGTTCCAAGTGATGACATATAATTGGAAAATTTAAAAATACATATGTACATACATATGTCTATAAAAATAGTATTAATGTATAGTGTTTTTTGAAAAAAAATTTATGAAAGTATTTTTGCAAAAAAGTTAAGTTGTTAGATTGAATACGTCAATGGTTTTTGTTTGCTTTTATTTTTAATTAAATTTGATTAGATAAGATTTTAAAAGTATTTTGTACTATAAGTACATCTCTTTTTTTTTAATTATTCTAGCATGATAAAATATAGTAGTTACTTAATACAGCCTGTTTCATAATTATGTTAACAATGATGACTTGTCAGAGCAGCTAATCAAATTATTCAATAATTATTACTTACTAACTGAAAGTATTGAATTGAATTCTATTATTTAAGTAATTACTCGTTAAGTTTTATTAATGTTTTTTAAAATTCTAATAATACAAATAATATTATAACTATAGCCTAAACTGTAGAGTAGACTAGACTGTAGATTAAACTATAGATTAAACTATAGACTACACTATAGACTACACTATAGACTAGACCTTAGACTAGACTATTGAGTAGACTATAGACTAGACAATAGACTAGACAATAGACTAGACTATAGACTAGACTATAGACTAGACTATAGACTAGACTATAGACTAGACTGACTACTAGACTATGAACTATAGTACAGACTAGACTACAAACTAGATTATAGACAATACTATATACTAGACTTTAAACTAGAATATAGACTTGACTATAGACAGGACTACAGACTAGACTATAAACTAGCCTATAGACTAGACTATAGACTGGACTATAAACTAAACTATAGACTACACTATAGACTAGACTATAGACTAGAATATAGACTAGAATGTAGACTAGACTATAGACTGGAATATAGACTAGACTAGACTATAGACTAGACTATAGACTAGACTATAGACTAGACTATAGACTAGACTATAGACTAGACTATAGACTATACTATAGACCAGACTATAGACTAGACTAGACTATAGACCAGACTATAGACTAGACTATAGACTAGACTATAGACTAGACTATAGACTAGACTATAGACTAGACTATAGACTAGACTATAGACTAGACTATAGACTAGACTATAGACTAGACTATAGACTAGACTATAGACTAGACTATAGACTAGACTATAGACTAGACTATAGACTAGACTATAGACTAGACTATAGACTAGACTATAGACTAGACTATAGACTAGACTATAGACTAGACTATAGACTAGACTATAGACTAGATATAGACTAGACTATAGACTAGACTATAGACTAGACTATAGACTAGACTATAGACTAGACTATAGACTAGACTATAGACTAGACTATAGACTAGACTATAGACTAGACTATAGACTAGACTATAGACTAGACTATAGACTAGACTATAGACTAGACTATAGACTAGACTATAGACTAGACTATAGACTAGACTATAGACTAGACTATAGACTAGACTATAGACTAGACTATAGACTAGACTATAGACTAGACTATAGACTAGACTATAGACTAGACTATAGACTAGACTATAGACTAGACTATAGACTAGACTATAGACTAGACTATAGACTAGACTATAGACTAGACTATAGACTAGACTATAGACTAGACTATAGACTAGACTATAGACTAGACTATAGACTAGACTATAGACTAGACTATAGACTAGACTATAGACTAGACTATAGACTAGACTATAGACTAGACTATAGACTAGACTATAGACTAGACTATAGACTAGACTATAGACTAGACTATAGACTAGACTATAGACTAGACTATAGACTAGACTATAGACTAGACTATAGACTAGACTATAGACTAGACTATAGACTAGACTATAGACTAGACTATAGACTAGACTATAGACTAGACTATAGACTAGACTATAGACTAGACTATAGACTAGACTATAGACTAGACTATAGACTAGACTATAGACTAGACTATAGACTAGACTATAGACTAGACTATAGACTAGACTATAGACTAGACTATAGACTAGACTATAGACTAGACTATAGACTAGACTATAGACTAGACTATAGACTAGACTATAGACTAGACTATAGACTAGACTATAGACTAGACTATAGACTAGACTATAGACTAGACTATAGACTAGACTAGATAGACTAGACTATAGACTAGACTATAGACTAGACTATAGACTAGACTATAGACTAGACTATAGACTAGACTATAGACTAGACTATAGACTAGACTATAGACTAGACTATAGACTAGACTATAGACTAGACTATAGACTAGACTATAGACTAGACTATAGACTAGACTATAGACTAGACTATAGACTAGACTATAGACTAGACTATAGACTAGACTATAGACTAGACCATAGACTAGACTATAGACTAGACTATAGACTATACTAGACTATAGACTAGACTATAGACTAGACTATAGACTAGACTATAGACCAGACTATAGACTAGACTATAGACTAGACTATAGACTAGACTGTAGACTAGACTATAGACTAGACTATAGACTAGACTATAGACTAGACTATAGACTAGACTATAGACTAGGCTATAGACTAGACTATAGACTAGGCTATAGACTATTTTTAAATATTGTGAGTATAACTATAATACGGAGTGTAAATCAAATATTACCTTCTTTATTAATTAAATTTTAACATAAAGCCAATTAATAATATTGTTTAGCACTCTTCATTATCAGTTTAGAATATTTATGACTTTTTTTAAATCCATTGACTATTTCGATAAAAGCGATAAAGTTGTACTTTTAAGACTCATTGTTATGGTAATAACCCTTATAGATTGTAAATATTTTTTTATTTTCTTTTATCAAATTCTAATAAGTACATAACAATAAATGCAATTTTTTTTAAAGTATGTAGTCTATAAGTCTACGTGTTTTTTAACATGTTAAATGCCCCAAAGGACAGTATGACCTACCTGTTGATTGTAATAAATAATATTTCAAAACGAAATGTGAAATGTATTATTGATTAAAAGGTTAAATTAGATTGATTAAGACTAACAATTAAAATTATAAAATCAATGTAAACAAATCATATTTAAGTTGTAAATACAGCATACAATCATTTTAAATCGCATTAAAAATAATAAAATAAAAATTACTGATTAGATGTTAATGAATCAGTGCATCAGCCGAGTGTGCACTTCATTGGCAACAGTTTTTTTTATAATTTTGTATAACTTTCACAATGATTTCCCATATTTATAAATATAAAATTTAAAGTGTTAAAACTTAATTTGATTATAATTTGCTAACCATGCGATTTCGTTTCATTGACTGATGACTGTATAATTTCTGGGTTCACACAACTATTTTTTTTTAGCAAATCGACAGTGTCCATTTTCAATATCAAACAAACTTATCTTCTTATGAGTGGTCATTTTTGAGATATATTCTAAAAACATTCTGTCCGTATTAACGCCAACTTGTTGTCAGCTATAGTCAAAAAAGTTTGATTTTTTAACGGATGTTTCAAATATCCAATTTTAGTTTTTTTTTTAAACTTTGTTAAACTAATTTCAAAATTTGTAAAAGATCTCATGGGAATTTGTGGACAACAGATCAGTAAATAAAACGGTGAAAAATTTTAAATCAATAATTCTTACAGCTTAGCTGTACCTGCGGTTTAAACTCTGCGGATTTCGGGAATATCCCATTTTTTTGTAAAATTTAAGAGATTACGTATTAATTCTTTAATGTTGCACATTTTAAATGTATTTTCAGAGCATTTAAGATCAGATAATATAAAATATATATTCTAAATTTTATTCAAATCAAATATTCTTTACCTTTAAAATGTCGAGTTCAAAGGTCAAATTTTGCAAAATTTTTGAATTCTTATTTTAGCATGTCGAAATATTATTTATTTGTTAGCCATGTTTAATTAATATGACTTGAATTCTTAGTATAAAGTCTTGTGTTTACAATAACAGCTATAAAAGTAAACCTATTAACCCTTTAAAATACATGGGACCCCTGTTATATGCCTTAAAGGGTTAATTTACCTTTTTCATATGGTTTTAAATATCGGACTATATACGAAATTCCATTAGTATAAATTATAGAGACTCGATTAGTATAAATTATAGGGACTTCACACTTTAGGTGTAGGGTATTAAAATACAAACATTGACGTTTTCTGTTGTTTTGTATGGCAACACTGCGAAGTTTAATCTTGTACTCAAAAACATTAAAGGGCATTAATGAATTTATTTTTAGATTAACTAATCTGATTATCCGAAAATCCGACCACTGAACTCAACAGTTTATGGGTTAAAAATGTTCGATTTTATTTAAATTTCAGATATATATTTTATATTATCTGGTCTATTTTTGGATTTGAAATGGCCGTTGAAATAATCAAACACGTATTGCATGTAAATAAGATAAGATATATTCTGACACTAATGGCTGATAGATTTGATCAAGTTTTGTTGTTTTGGACACCATATTTTGCATTTAAAGTGCATTTACATTTTAAATATGGTAATTATAAAGTATTTATCCACAAATTTTCTAACTGGGTAGATCGAAACCTATAACGATGAGTTATTGGAAATAATATTTGTTAAGTGTTTAATTTTATCCACAAATTGATGCAATATGCCAATAAAAAGTACACTTTCCGATATTTCTTTTTAAATATTTATAATCTATGATTGATTGAAAAACCAATGTTAATACAATATATCCGATTTATAGTATAGATTTCTTATTAAAAATTAATCAGTAGTTAATTCAGTTCATTCAATCTTTTTAAAATAAAAGTAGATTAGAAATAATATTCAATTCATTAAATACATAAAAAAAAGATTAGAAATAATATTTGACATCAAATTTTTGGGAAATATTTTCAAAAATACTTCAAAATTTCTTAAAATTTCTAATATTTTAAAATGATTTAACAGCAATAACAATCAAAATGTTTAATATACCATTTTTTTAATTGGAATATGATTTAATTTTTCAATACTTGCCTCCCAACGTGAATTATCCAAAATTAAAGGTTTTCCACATTTTGTCAGTGATTGTTCGGGTTCCTTTGGCTCCGTTATAATCTCCGCTTTTGGCGGTTTGTCTTTTTTACTTTTAAATAATTTAACTATTTTGGACATTTTTTCAACTTTTACTTATTTTTTTAAGTTTATTTATATTTCTAAAAAAATTTGCAGCTGTTAGGAATATTTTATTATTATTCTTTTTTTTTTAATTTAATTAATGAATGCCATTTTTAATTTTAAAATAAAAAACTGTTAAATTTTGTATAAAATATATAAATTGTTTTTTTTTTTCAAAAACTGAAAATTATTTCTTGTTATTTTAACTCAAATTAAATAGCATTTGTTTAATTGCACGTTGTTTAATGTTGTACTTGCAATAAGAGAATAAATTCTAAAATCTATTTGTGTGAAAAATAGAAACAAATGCGGTGTTAATTTTTATACTGAATGTTTTATACTCGTGTATATAATTTGTATTTGTTTTATTTTTTTATATATATTTTTCGCTATCAAAAACAAAATATTTACAATAACAAAAAGAAAAAAAAGAAAATAGTGAAAAAAAAGAAACACAAAATGCTTATAAAACAAAAATTTCTTTTTATTTTTATAATATTTTTTTTATTATTTTGCCATATTAACAATATGCTCATATTTCTAAGAGTTTGTTATTTAGTTTATTTTATTATTGATTGTTTTTGCAAAAAAAAAAAACTCCATACTGCGGCATTTTTTTAAATGGTAAACATGAACGAGGGTTGTTTTTAAAATTTAGGTAGTAATAAAGCAATTCAATCATAAAACAATTTTATCTAAATTAATTAACTTTAAAAATGACCTTAATCATTTGAGTTGGCAATTAAATGACAATTAATAATCAGATTAGTTAAACTAAAAATATATTGATTGTGATGTTAATCCCCTTTTAATGTTTTTGAGTACCTATTCGGCGGATTCAGTATGTATGGGGGCTAGGTGAAATAATGGACCGATGTAAACCATTTTCAACAGGCTTCGTGTACGGTATCATAGACGATTATGTGCCAAATTTCATTGAATTATCTCCAAAATTGCGACCTGTAGTTTGATTAAAAGATTTACAAGCGCTATTGGAGGGTTCAGTTGTATGGGGGCTAGTTGAAATAATGGACCGATCTTAACCATTTTCAATCGGCTTCATCCCTGGGACAATAGAAGATTATGTACCAAATTTCAAAATTGCGACCTGTAGTTTGATTACAAGGTTTACATAGACTGACATACGGACGGACATAGCTAAATCGACTCAGAAAATGATCTGAGTCGATTGGTATACTTTAAGGTGGGTATAGGACCAATATTTTTGTTCGTTACAAACATCAGCACAAACTTAATATACCCTCCCCACTATAGTGGTGTAGGGTATAAAAATATATTGTAAAGACCCCATAACTAAAAAACAACAATTTAACCCCCAATCCTAAAGATTGACCCTTAAACAATTAAGTTTTGTGTTCAGAAATAATAAAAAATTTGACATTGACATTTGATACATAGAAAAAATCTAATAGACGACTTTCTAAAATCATTAAACTTCCCCTTTTTTAATCTTATTTCTCTATAAACGCAACGTTTTTCAACGTTGCAACAATTCATTGTCGAAATCTAAATTGTATACACATCTGATGTTAACAATCGTGGTATGCTTACTATTGACAATGGATTTTTGTCACTTTGACAACGGATGTTGTTGAAAAATTTAGTGTCAATTTGGTACCAGGAGTTTTTCTCTTTACCTCTGTGTAAATTGTAAAATTTTATAGCTTGTGAAGTCCATTTTTGCTCCAGTTCAGGTTAGACCAGAAATAAGACGTGCAATAAGAAAGTCGTTTACAAATTTCCACCTCACCTACGTACAAAATTTTAATTGGAAACAAAGGTAAATATGGTTTGATTATTTATTATTATTTTATCTTATCTTTTTTTCTATTTTCAAAATGATAGCAATTTGTACACAACAAAAATCTATAGAAGTTAAGCCTTTTCCAAAAGTCTATGCAAAAAAATACAAATAAACAATAATCTATTTTTTGTTTGTTTTATTTACCTATAATATTAAACAAAAATTTTATTACAAACACATAACGTTAAAATGATTTTTTGAAAATAAGTAATTAAACAGAAAAAAAACTCACACCCCTTTCCTGGATATGATTGTTTATGATGAAAAAATTATATATTTTAATAAAAGCTTTTAAGATAATGTTGCCTTAAAATGGCTGCAATAAAAAGTGACTGTGAAAAAAGAGCTAAATTCAAAATACATATGTACAACATATTTAATATTCTTATCAATGACACAATTTTTCAGTAAAAGGACATTTTTGAAAAATTGTTTACACTGTCAATAGCGAACATCCTTCAAACGGCTATGTATAATTAAATTTTAACCAATTAAGCTGAATGGTTTTTCATGTTTACTGATGAGTCACTAGAATATTTTTTAAAGGTACAAAGAATGAAATATTAATTAAAAAAACTTTGTACTACAATACAGTACAACAAATAAAACCTTTGGATTGAATTTAATCCATAAAAATCATTGTCAATTACATTATGTTTATCTAAGAATACTTTTTACGATATTTATCAAAACGTATATTCACTTCAAATGCAGACAGTATTAATTAGTAAATTCAATTCACAATCGATGTCGTACCGTTGTAGCGTTGTAAAAATTTTTCAAACAAATTTTTTGAAAACAAAAACAAATCAATAATAAAAAAATTACGACATACAACGATACAACCGTACAACACCGATTGTGAATTGGACAAATATATTTCATGAGCTTCATTTCACGAACTTTTAAGGCCGCGGATTCGAGGTATGTTAATGATATTGTTCGAAGTCGTAGCCTCATTTGTTGAAAGCATAAAACTAACTAACTAACTATCTATCTATCTATCTATCTATCTATCTATCTATCTATCTATCTATCTATCTATCTATCTATCTATCTATCTATCTATCTATCTATCTATCTATCTATCTATCTATCTATCTATCTATCTATCTATCTATCTATCTATCTATCTATCTATCTATCTATCTATCTATCTATCTATCTATCTATCTATCTATCTATCTATCTATCTATCTATCTATCTATCTATCTATCTATCTATCTATCTATCTATCTATATATCTATCTATCTATCTATCTATCTATCTATCTATCTATCTATCTATCTATCTATCTATCTATCTATCTATCTATCTATCTATCTAACTAACTAACTAACTAACTTACTAACTAACTAACTAACTAACTAACTAACTAACTAATTAACTAACTAACTAACTAACTAACTAACTGACTAACTAACTGTGAATTCCAGGATCTTTGAACGTGATGTCATGCTGAATAATATTACATTGGCGATACGGAGCAAAAAAGACTTCCAAGGAAGCGAAAGTAGAAGTAGAATTTTCTCGATGGAAGTGACGATAAAGAACTGAACAAGTGATGATTTTAACGCAGGCTTGTCATAGAAGTGATGTCCTATTTATTTGATTCCAAATTCAAATTCAAATTTTTGGACTTAGACTCGAATATTGACTGATGAATGACGAATTAGAACCAACCAACCAGACATTACTGTCTTTTTCGGAGGCATTAACTCTTTCTATTTACTAGAACTTTATGTCATTCATTAATTATTTAATCATCCAAATTATTTTAGTAAATTCTCGAGTTTTCGGGACCAGCATCTATATTAAGAATGAGGGCCGAACGTTTGCATTTTAGGCAACGATACAAACAAATATTAATTCAATTGAACTCATGTAAACATTATTCACATGTAGATTTGTAATGAAATTGTAATGCAAAAAATATTCAATTTGTAACTAAGTCACACAATGCACGCATGATCGATCGATTGATCGGTCCATTGAGACGATCAAGTGGCACTATAGAGTAAATATAAGCGTTGAATTGCTGAGTGTAATTGGACCACTTGTACATTAAATAAAGTCGTATATGATCAATTGAAAATAAATTTGGTAAAAGGCATAAATAGTATCAAAAATAAACTTTTAAATATTTTTAGTTTATATAAATAGTTAAAGCAGCAGAGAAAATAAATTTATTTAGAAATTTAAAACACTTTTACTATTTATGTACAAAATATCTATTAACCACAAAATTATAATGTAAATGAAATGAAAAAAAAATACCAAAAGTATTTTTATACATTTCCAACAGCATCACAAAGTAATTGCTTAAACCGCAAAAAATCACAATAATTAATTCAATAATGAAACATGTATTTATTTTCAAACATTTAAAGTAAAAATAAAAGTGTCTTTTTCTCTAAACCACGACAATAGGACAGACAAACAGACAACAATTCAAATTAAACCACAATTACTAACATGAGTTTTCAATAGAAAAATTTTATATATATAAAATGATTTGTATAAATATATATATTTTTAAGTTCACTACGAGATTTATATTTTCTTAATTGCATGCACATTTCACGTGCTGTTTTTAAAATAAAAAACAAAACAAAAAAATCACAAACTAACGTAAAAATAAATTAGTGTCGCGCATTGAAATTGAAATAAAAAAAAACAATAAATAAATAAAAAAAATTACAATTTCAGACGAGTATATGAACTATATAATGTGTAAGTATTCTATATAAAAAATATACATACATTTTATGCATTTACCACAAAACTGTTATAACTCAAATAAATTCACTAGAATTTTAATAAAATATTAACTATTTAGTCCTAAAATAACAATAGTTCGATTCACAATCAAGTTGTATATTGTACCTACTAAAGTTACTGTTACTACTAACAGTGATTGTGAACAGATCTTTGCAGCAACATAAACTTATGACTTTTAGTTTCTTTGTTTTAGTAAACAGCTGTCTGTATTACCACCTTGTTGTATTTTATGCCAAAATCGATTGAATTTTTCGACAAGCAATTGACAACACTAAACTTTCTTAAAACAATCGAAAAACGTATGAAAAATTATCGTAGGAGTTGTATAAAGCTTTTGCATAGATAATACCAACAACATTGTTACGACTTTTCTTGCAGTTGCTGACGTACTACGTATACAACTCTACAACACTGATTGTGATTTGAATACATATTTGGTGTTATGACCGTTTTGTTGTAAATGGTGAATATTTTTATTTAATTTTTCATAGAAAGTAAAATTCACAATTAAAAAATTTAATTATATTTTTGTAAGAGATATCAAATTACTAATGTTTATCATCCACTCAATATAGACAAAAGACTCCTATACAGAAAGTATAAAACAGTCGTGGGTATTCTAGAAAAACCAATAACGGTAATATTTTATAAGTATTAGTTTTACAATTACCCAGCAGTTTAACGGGACAGTCACGAAATATCTATTTAACCTATCACAAAGGGCAGCGGCGGATCCAGTTCGAGTGTTTTTGGGGAAAAGGGGGGAAACTTTTGTTTTTCCACTTATTTCTTTTTTTTCATTTTTCCTCATTTATATATTTTGTATAAAAAATTTTCGGTTTTGGGGGGAGGTAATTCCCCTTTCCCCACCTTGTGGATCCGCGCCTGACTTAGGGTTAACCCCAGCCATCGGTGAAGTTAATAGTAACTCCATAGATTTTAAAGAAACATATTGCTTCAATTTGTTTTTTAAATGTCCACTTTTTTGATTACTTTGGGATTGTAAAGTGACGACTGCATCCGCTGCCGCTTACAAAATGGGCACATAAGTAACAACAGTCTTTGCTCTCGTTTACAAATAGTATATTCGAGACAAAAGAGGAATTAAAAGAAAATACCGTAATATTTCTTCTGGGAATTTTTTAACACTTAAGAAAAATTAATCTTTCAGTGGTAAAGTTGAAGAGTTTTAATGGTCTCCATCAGGATATAATCATTTCGGGGATTAAATGGTCTCCAACAGGGTATAAATAGTTGTGTTTTAATGGCGTCCATCAGTTTATAAATGGCTTTAAAATTTTGTGGATTCAAATGTGGAGTGTGAGGAGAATTTTCTCTGACATTGTCAGGCTTTTAAATTTTATCGAAATATCTCCACCAGTCCAAACATAAGGTTATGTTTCGAGGTCAAACGTCAGCACGAGGTCAATACAAACAATGTATAATGTATAATACAAAGTAATGCATCACACAAATGCGAAAGAGAAGCAATTCCGTCGAAAGCCCGTCAACAAAAACACAAGGTTGAACGTCCTTAAGAAATAATGGCGAGAGTTGTTCTCAGGTAGTTGGGCGGCAATGGAAATGACTGTCTTTTGCGGATGCATTGACTCTTTATCGAACTGCTGAATAGTTTTTAAACAAATGTATTTCTGTACCATTTTTAGGTTGGGGTTGACATTATTGAAATTTGTTTGAAATTTGTAGCTTCAGAATTGTTTTTATGGAAACATTATAGAGTCAATTAAAATGTAGCATGTATTTTATGAAACTAATGCAGAAGCAAAGTGTAAGTAGTGCCATAGAACTGATTCCTAAAAACTCTTTAGATGTATGTTGAAAACTCATCAATTTGAGAGACAAAATCATGAAGTATTAATTCAATGCAATGACGTTTAAGAGAATACAAATTCACTGTCCTCATCTTCGTATTTTCCTGTATACGATCTTTGAAATACAATCCGACAAATAAGGGTTGTATTCCAAGCTTAAATTAAATTCAATTTTTTGTATTTTGAGAACTCAATTAGTTAATTTTGTTTGCTAGTTTAAGCACCCAAATGAAGGTGGTTTGAACTTGAGCAAGAAATGCTCAAGCTGGTGCAAAAAAATTAATAAGGGCATTCATGAAACACGTGTGAAAACTTGCACATTTGCACAAATAGCTATCTGTATTATTTAGAAATGAAAATTTAGTTTAAAATTATCAGTTCAAGTAGTAGCATCAGTGTTGTGCAAGTAAAATCCCATACAATTTGTGACAAATTCAATGTAAAGTCGAAAATGCACAGATTGCACAGTTTGCGAGGCTTTTGAACGTTTATATGAAAACCTCTAATATTTTTTTTGTATTAAATTTATGTTTTCATTAATTTTCTTATTATATCTACAATTGTCTTCTTATTTTTATAAAACATGCATTGTGACGTTTTCTCTTGTTTTGTATGGCAACACTACAAAGCTTAATTTTGTACTCAAAAACATCAAAGGGGATTAACATCACAATCAATTTATTTTTAGATTAACTAATCTGATTATTAATTGTTATTTGATTGCCAACTCAAAATCTCGCTCTTAGGATCAAAGTATTTGTTTTTAACATTTTTTCTTGATTTTGATATTACATCGCTCTTAAGATGTGTGAATCTATTTTCGACTTTAACTTGATAATGATATAGAAATGAGATATGTGTCATGATTACACTCCTTTATTGAAGACCCATTTAAGAATCATTGCTGTACATGAAAACCCTACGAACAAACTAAATGCAAACAAAAAAAAAACTAAAAAAAAAAACTAACTAAAATCTAAAAACTGACCGACAAAAGTTCATTCACTGCATTATTTTCAATCAATTTTAAAATAAATATATTATTTTACTTTTAAATTGTATTTAATGAACATATTTACACATGTATTGCAAAAATTCATTAAAGAAATTGCCGTATATTGGTGATAATGACATTAGTATTGATGCATTTAAATAGATTAAAAATAGTTTGAAGAAAAATTGCGATTTAAAAACAAACAATTAGTTGTATTGACTTTATAAAGAAAATCTTCTAAATCGAATAATAATGAAAACAAGATTTGTGTTATTTTAATATTAACTACACGCTTTTGAAATTTAAGATTAAATATTTAATATTTTCGTTATATAACGCTCATGTTTATGCAGAAAGTAGATAATAATTCCAATAAAATATATTCTACCGGATTTTCATGTTATTTAACAGAATAAATTTTTTATTTAAAAATTATAAATCACAGCTGTCACATTAATTACTTACTTAATATTAAGTAATTGATTTCTAAAACAGTTACTAAATATAATATATTGTTACGTTATAAAAACCTATTATTTAACTTTCCATATATTAAATAATGATATGACTCAATATTTATTTTCCTTTTAATAAAACTATTATTTTTTCGCTATTTTTTTATATTTTTTTTATTAAGTGTTGTTATTGACTGCACGTAATTTATGTTCTTGTTTTAAAATAAAATTTTCCATTATTTTAATAAAAATCGAAACTTTTTAGTAAATTAAAAACAAAGCAAATTTCATTAATCAAATATGTATTTATGCGATTGTATTTTAAATAAAACAATACAGCTGTCATTACACTCTGTGGAATTTAATAAGGGGCACTTCACTTACGATTTGTTCATTAACGCTTTACAAAAGTTTTATGCGAATATATGTCTAATAAAAACTTCTCGGAGGCCAGAAACCTTAAAGGGAATGTACTTACTATAAAGGGAAAGAAGAAGGAAGATAACCTGGTGAATGAAAAGAGGAAAAGGATGGTGAGAAGCCACCTCAGAATGAGTAAATCAGGGGTAAGTATTCCGATGATAACGAGTACATCTATACGTAATTGGTCGAACTAATTAAGACGAGTGTAAAGTATGTAGAGAGGACATTACCATTCACCATTATCCGCACGGTACGGTTGCGACTTCAGGAAACATTTGTATGGGGACTTGGTAAAACCATGAACATGTGGTGAAGTTCTTAAGAGCTTAAAAAAACCTAAGCACCTTAAAGTATACCAATCGGATAACAATAATTGTTTGACTCGATTTAGCTATGTCCGCCTTTAAGTCCATAATACTTATAAACATATCCATAAGTCGTGACTTCAAGAAACATTTGTATGTGGATTTGGTGAAATCATGAACAAATGCGTTTGTGGTGAAGTTTTTTCTATTGATGAGCCTCATTAGATCCTAGTTCTTTTACAAATAATTCACTTTTTATAAAAGTAAAATTTTTTTACAAAATTTTCTAACTATTGGCCGCTTTTAAAAACTTACTTTTATCTGTGATTCTCTAGGGGAAAAACATATGTACATAAGCTCTTTAATATTTCTGAAAAATAAATATTGACATCTCTCACAAAATTGCCATCAATTTGAGAAATATTGAATACACAATTTGCGTACTTGTTGAAATTTGTGGTGATTTTTAATTGAAATTCCATTATTGAAATAATTAATATGCATAGCGCAAATTTTCCATTAAAAAATGTAGTCTCGTGAAACAAAGTGACGCCATAACATTAGGGGATGCTTGCTGGCGAGACAAATTAAAAATTCTCAACACAAACAAAAATCTAATAATTATTAAGCGTATACAAAATAAATCACACGCGATATTTATTTCCTTAAAGAATATTTTAATATATACATATATACATATCTACATACAAAGCAAAAACTAGTAGCATTATTGATTGATTATATAAAATTGGTTCATATTTTTAACGATGTGAAAGGTAGTACTGTTTTCTAATGATCAGAAAATGACCATTACTCCATTAAAGTTGTTGTCAAACTCTACAAGAGTCTACAAAATGAATGAGAGCAAACAACAATTTTAAAACATATCTTTTAAGAGCCAGAAGTACTAGTTAATAATCTATCCAATATTCTAGTATATAAGTTAGTCAATTGTATAGTCTGTAGTCTAGTCTATAGTCTAGTCTATAGTCAAGTCTATAGTCAAGTCTACAGTCAAGTCTATAGTCTAGTCTATAATCAAGCCTAGTCTATAGTCTATTCTATAGTCTAGTCTATAGTCTAGTCTATAGTCTCGTCTGTAGTCTAGTCTATAGTCTAGTCTATAGTCTAGTCTATAGTCTAGTCTATAGTCTAGTCTATAGTCTAG
>NC_060954.1:36838889-36863291 GCF_022045245.1 Lucilia cuprina
TTTAGTCTATAGTCTAGTCTATATATAGTATATAGTCTAGTCTATGTATAGTCTATAAACTAGTCTATAGCTAGTCTATAGTCTAGTCTATAGTCTAGTCTATAGTCTAGTCTATAGTCTATATATAGTATACAGTATAGTCTATATATAGTATATAGTCTATAAACTAGTCTATAGTCTGGTCTTTATATAGTCTATAGTATGTTCTATAGACTAGTCGATAGCCTAGTCATAGTCTAGGCTATAACCTAGTTTAGAGTCTAATCTGTAGTCTAGTCTATAGACTACAGTCAATCATTAGAATAAATATTATCTACTCTATAGTTCTAGTTTGGTATTTAGTATAGTCTAATTAGTTTAGTACTTTAAAACCTATAAAAAGTTTTCGTTTCGTTAAAGTTAGTACAATTTAAAAGCTTTAGTTTTCCATTCCTGATCCATATTAACATTGGTACATGATATAATGAAGGATGCGTAAGATTTGGCATAGACGAATATATAAATTCTTATTTGTTTTACCCCAGAATTTATTTTCAAAACAATTTAAAACAAATAGTTTTAAGTTTTAAATATTTATGGTTTTTTGCAAAAAATATTGTTTAAAATAATTAAAACAAAAATCAATTATTTATAAACAAGTTTCAGATATGAAATGTACTGTATATACAAACATATACCTCACACGTTTGGCTTTGAGTGATTTCAATTATTGAATTATTTTTTTTTTTAAATTTTTTGCAAATTGGAACAAAATGTTTAGTTAGGATTTCTAATTAATATGTATATTTATGCTAATTGATTTAATCAAACTAAAGAAAAGTAAACGTGTTCTGTGATTGAAAATAGACGGTTATGTTCTTCATAAAACATTATATTTTTGTTGTAACGAAAATAAAAACTTAAATACTGTCACTCAGTTAGTCAGTCAGTTAGCCCTGTAAAAAAAGCAAAGTAATTACTTATTTTTAATTAGTTATCACAGAAGGGAACGGAACTCACAAAGAAAAGGATCGAACAAAGAAATATTGTGTATTTTACCACTTCATTCTTTTATAATCATTGTTGTAGTAATTGTTAATATTATAATGCTTGTTGTTGGTCTTTTTCTGTAAACTTTATTTATAAAATAATTTATTAAACAAAGCAAATATTTATTTATGTTTACGGTTCATGTAATGAATGAAAAGTTCATAATAGCCCATAAAAAATACTGGAAATAAAAGCAGATTTATTTGTATACTATATACTATATGTATTGTCAGAACAGAATAATTAATCTTATATTTTTATTAAATATTTGTATTATATTGGATTGTTGTTTATATGAATGTTTATTAATATTGCAAACATAAATATTTACATTTGTTGCAAATAAAAGAAATTTACATAAAATTTCCTTAAATCGTTTGAGTCTAAAGTTAAAGCTTGGCAAATTTTACTAAGCAAAACATCTGAAATTTTTGGTAATGACCAGTAGTTATTTCATACAGTACTTGGTAATTATTTCATTTAGCTGAATAGGTTATTACTGGTAATGAACAAAGCAATTTGGATTTGTTGTAGCCCAATTGTCTAGGGCGTCCATTTCACAAGCAGGACGTTCGTGGTTCGAGCCCTGCTGGATACCTTTTTTTTAAATGACATTCATTTATATTTTTCTGTAAGAAACCGTTGTCAAAATTACAAAAAGGAACATGTTAATGGAGCATCGACTAAGCGGCTGGAGTGAGAAACATATAAAACAACTGAAAGCATAGGTTCAAACCCCGCCAGAGGATTTTTTTTACATTTTTTGTTTAAGGTAGGAACATATTATTGAACCTCGTCGAACAAAAATAATTAGTAATAGTAATTGGTTTCCACGTGATTCCATGGTTACTATCAAGCTTACTGGTTAATAAAAGTTTTTGCTGGGTAGGTATGCCATATCATCGATTTAGGTATTTCAATCCTAGAAGTAGGTAGTTTTAATAAGTCCATTAAATATGGTACATAAGAATATTTCCGACCTAAATACGAATTGTGATCAAAATGCTTAAATGCTTCTTGACTTTTTCTAGTTTTGCTACGAATTTCCCCCGGAATAACAGACATTAATATGCTGATTGTGGAGTAATCTTCATAAAAGTTGCCACAAGTTCGTGTTAAGTTCAATGGGGTAATTATGTGGACATAATGCTGAGTGCCGAATGAGTGCAGTGTTATTTACTTTATATGTTTAAAAACTCTCTGAACGTCAGGAGAAAGAGGTGGAGCCTCAAAAGTCCCATTCTGACTAATGTGTGAATCCGATAAGCTAGTTAATTGTGTTGTAGTGTGAATGTTTGAAGTGTGAGTGTTCTCTTTCCCTGACTCTTCAAACATTCTTCGCCACTATTGGGACAAGAAACCCAATAGTGGTCTGTATGTATTTTTACCGATGTAATTTACATTGTTCTAAATTTACGTTGTTGTAGTTAGTTGGTTTGAAAGGAGGATGTATATACATCAAATCGAAGAAATACACTTAGGCCTTTATCGGCGTTCCTTAACCAGTGCCTCAGGTGGGAATCGAACCAACCAACTACGGTCTAGCATACTAGAACACTAACCACTAACCTACCGGAGGTCACTAACTAACTACCAAACTACCAAACTAACAAACTATCAAACTAACTAACTAATTAACTAACTAATTAACTAACTAACTAACTAACTAACTAACTAACTAACTAACTAACTAACTAATTAACTAACTAACTAACTAACTAACTAGCTAACCAATAACTTTTGAGGTTACATCCTGGCATGGAACTTAGCTCTATGAATTCATATAATCTGTATAGCCTCGCCACAACATTACCATCAGTGTCCGGTGTTAATGTCGCTCTCATTTAGTGACAATAACTTTTGGGATTTTTTGACATCGTTTTAAATCGATTTCTCAAGTCCTGGGACGGATTTCAAGAGTACAAATTTCAAATTTATCACAGAAAATATACATTTCACTCAGGAATTCTTTAGAGAGAAAATTATGGCATAATGTTAATTTATAATGTTTACACAATTCTTTCAGATCAATCAAGCAGTCCAGAACGACTCGCGACCTAATTACATGAAATAGCAAAGCCTTAAGTAACCCTTGGCTATTCGCCAAGCCAAACAATTCTAATCAGCTTAACTTTATTCTCAAACACTCCCTTATGCATTTGAGAATGGCTTCAATTTTCAACAAATTGTAATTCGCTCAAATATAGGATCGTACACCCATACTAGGCCTTTGCTAATGCAAATATAGGATCGTACATCCATAGGGCTTTGCTGATGCCTCATATGCTTTACTCGGTCATAATATGTTAGTTATTTAATAGAATGTTTTTACAGTTATAATATTTGATATGTATATTCCAATGTAAATTTCCCATTTATCTGATTCTTTATCTGATAACTATAAAAAAAAAACTTTCTATAGTATCTGAACGACATTTGTATGTAAATATGTTTGTTCGTATTTTTTCAACCTGAGGTGTATTTTGCATAAAACGGAATTTTTTGTTTATTTCTTTAGTTGTTTTTTAAACACATTTTTTTTTATAAACTAATTTATGTAAATTATTTACGTTAAGTTTGTTTTGCAATGTCTTAACAACTTATTTAATTTACACTAATGTGCAGTTAATTACTTGCTGATATTACTTTGTAATACATAAACAAAATTTTGAAATAAGATTTTAAAACTCCAGGGATGCCATATTGAATTAAACATCTTGGAAGAAGTAAATTTTGCAATATCTAAACAACTTACATATTTAATTTACAGCTACGTGCAGCTAATTAGTTGGTGATATTGCTTTGTAATACATAAACAAAATTTAGAAATAAGATTTCAAAACACCAGGGATGCCATATTAAATAAAGCATTTTGTATCAAACAAAATGTGTTGTGATTCAACAAATAGATCTTAACAAATTCTGTACAATTAGTTGTTGATGGAAATTATTTACTTCAGATCCAAAGAAATACGCCTAGTCCATTACTAGACCTGTTTTGTACTCCTTTTTGGAATCTCTGGTGGGAATCAAACTCACTACCTGCGTACTAACATTCTACAAATTGAAAAACTTCCTATTGTGTGCTTTTCGTTTACTTCAATGTTCTATTAAATTTATTATGGATTTATGCATTACTGTCCTAAATTAGTTACCCACAACTGTATATATGCCTGCGACTAAAAGCAATAAAGTTTTAATACTTTTAAATTAAAATGTAACACTTGAACAACTTGCTTTCAAAATGATGACTAAGATAATTTTTCAATAAAATTCCAATTAATTGAATATTTAAAATTAATAAATTTTAATATAATGATGCCGAAAAGATCAAGGATTTAATGATAATATGGATTATGGTATATTAAAAACCGGTAATTAGTTAAACTGATGAATTGTACTAAAAATAACTTGTGGTTTAGTCTCAAAAACATTTCGTTTAAAAAGACTAAATTTTGGACTCAAAAACATTACATTTTAAAACAATATTGGTATTATCAGGTCTATGATATATTCTGATATAAATGTTTTCAATTCGCTGCAAAGTCATTCCTTAATAAATATTTTCCCTACTTATCATTAAAAATAGTTGCAGTAAAAGTTTTTACTAAAACCATTTTTAAATAAACAAAGTTATTTAACATAATTTAACAAATTTGCAACTCCTTTTCCAATATGGAGTTCATTGAGTTATATTTACCACTTAAGTGGTGGCAAAACCAAAAACCATTTGTTTAATTTAATAAAGCATTTTGTGTTTTTTTATTATTTTTTTGTTCACTATATTTTTCTTGGTAATTTGTTTTTCTTTTTTAATGTTTACCGTTATAAATTACACGAAAATATTTATTATTTCTCGAAATTATGTTTATTTCTATTAATTTAATTGGTATTTAAAATAAACCATAAAAACAACACCAGACGAACTCGCGTGCCAAAGCTAACTGATGCCAAAGTGGTCACAGACCAGCTTGTGAACTCCCGCTAAATAAAAAATATAAAACCGCTAGACAGCACAGACCCACTCATACACATGATCATTAAGAGGCAAAAGAGAAAACAGAAAACAAAATTTTATTTAAATAAAACAATACAAGACCAAAAATAAAAATTGCAATAAAAAATAATGTGTGTTTTTTTTCTCCAACATTGCGGATTATTTTTTTTTTTAAATAGTTGTTTATTTTTTGGTACTTAATTTAAGTGTTTTGGTTATTAGCGGGAAAAACGGGTAAACAAAAATAGTGTTTTCTGCTTTAGGTCATTATTATTTAATGAATCAATTTAGACATGAAACATAGGTTAGCTAAGAAGGGTAGCCTCACGTGGGTCCGTCTGATTTCGGTTCCATCGTGATGTTCTATTAGTCATAGGAGTCTTTTCTATAAAAACTTCCACAGTTAAACCAACTGGTTCGATTCTTTTCTTTAGATTTATCCCCGATTTAACCTTCATACAAGAGAGAATAGTGGATCCAAAATAAAATTCCTTGTTTCCATTAAATATCGAACAGTAATAGAGGAGATGAGAAATTGTCTTCTCCTTCTCATTGTACGAACTTATGCAGTATTCATTGTACTGGAGATCCATTCTTCTGGCGAGATTGTCAGATATCGGTAATAACAGTGTCCAATTATTACCGATATCAGCGTTCTAATAAACTAGACTTAGGGGCATCATATAGAGGCCAGGTTGACTTTAAAGTTCGAAATAAACTATTTGCCATTTCATATAGTTAATTTTGAACAAGTACCTTGACGTGGCTTTCATTTTCCCCTCTCAGCAATACAGTTTTCAGACAATTACTATATGGAATGACCCATGTTAGTGTTATCCTAGAAAGTCTCGCTAACTCATTAAGAGTTACACGGCATTCTTCGGTTAACCTAGATGTCGTCAAGACACCTGCTAGGTTTTTGATTGCAGCATGAAAGTTTTAAGAGAATGAGGGTTAAGATCTCCTGTTAACTTTAAATACTCAAAATTTAAAATATAGTTAAGATAGTCCCATATATGTTCACTTGAAATAATGAAAAGGTGGTCAAAAACCAAAAAGATCCAACAGCGGCCGAAAAAAGAGTACGACCGATTTCTGATACATTGTTTGGAAGTGAATATGTTTCTTGTGAAAGGAGAGGAATAGATGTCGACCGAGGAGATTAGGTCTAGACTATAAGACGATTGGAAATACTTCCCATTTACTTTTTTCCTAAAAAGCCTTTAATTGGTCTTACAACAAGAGTGCAAGTGAGTTGAAAAACGGTCGAAAGCCAAACATTTATCGGTCTACCTTCTCAAAACTTAACTTGAGGAAGTAACAGAGTTATCAGAAATATATTATGATTTCATCTAACTGTGACTCATTTCCAACTACTTAAGGCGGGTTTTTCTGACAATGATAATTCACATTTTTTGTTTAAACCTAGTTTAATCTATGTTTTGTGTGTTCGGATAATGATAATCTTCATTCTTTGAAGATTGAAGATACGTTTTCCGTTTTTCAGTAACCATGATTAATGCAGTAAAGTTACTTAGGGCGAGTTTTTCTGATAAAGATAATCTTCATTTTTTGGTTAAACCTGGTTTAATATATGTTTCGTGTTTTTCAGTTATCAGTAAAGTTACATATTATCTTAGTTTAACTGAGTGTAATTGGCTAATTAAACTCAAGTTATAAGTGAGAAAACACAATTAACAAAAACATTGATTTCGGAAGAACAAAAACTTAATATTTTAAGTAAATTGCAATTTTTCAGATTTGTTTTGTTTTATTTATTATTGTTTTAAATGTTTATTTAACATTTTTCCAAAATTTTTCATTTTACAAAAGTATTGTTTGCAAAAAACAGTTGTTCATTGTGTATGTTTTTGAGTGAAAAGTTGGTAATACTAACAAAGTTAACTGAGCTTAAATCTAAAACTGAAAAACACAATCATTGGTTAAAGTTCGCCTAAATTTGTTCCGATTTTAATCTAACAGCAAGTTAAGCCTAGTTTAACTAATTGGCATTTGAATGCCAACGCAAAAACTCGTTCTAAATTATTAACAATTCTGGTACTTTTAATATCAAAAATAGTACTTTTTTGTAAATATTTATTTCATACATCACCATGTATTTTGTTTATTAAAGAGAATTTAAAATATTAAAAGATGACGATATAAGAGAGTGTTGAAACAAAAAAAATTGTTTGTAGAAATCAAACAATGAGTAACAGATTTTCTTAATAAGTTTCAAAGACACAAACAATCAAGCAGTCAGTCAGTCAGATATACATATTTGTGTATTATTTTCATTATTAATAAATTTTGTATATTTTTGCATAGTTTATACTTAGTCATTCAAAGTAAGAGAAATAAAAATAAAGATGCTTTTTAATAATGATTATGCTAATCGCTTAAAATCTATAATTATCATGTGAAACTGAGGATTTCAGAAATATAAATAATTTTCGTTTTAGAGATTCTTTTTAATACCTTCAAGTGTTGTTATATATTTAATTAATATCTGATTTTAAGGTTAAATTACATAAAATTTTACTTTTTTCGTATTTTAATTTTTGTTTACATGTTGTAAACAAAATAATAACGTAACAAACAAATGCAATACAACAACACTTGTTGTGGATTGAAAATAATCATTTAACTTTTACCGCCCACATAGCTGAAATGTAAAAGTTTGTACTACTATTTATATACTTCGATTTTTTACTAAGACTTAGTAGTGGCATGCTTTATTTGTCTTTGGATATGCAACATAGAATATATATAATATAATAAGCTTAGAGCGTAAAACTGTCAAGTCAACATTTTGATATTTTATAGGTACAAAGCTGGTTACGAAACACTAAATCTAGTTACAGGAAACGTCATTAATGTATACTGGACATTACCTAAAAAATATACAATAACTATACAAGACTAATCTCATACCTGAAAAACAAATGGTGGAACGTTGATATCATATATAAAGATAAAGTGGAACATTAACGAAAAACCCTGCGGAAATCTTTTGATTCTAAACGAAGATATAAACGGGTCTCGTGATCTAGATTGAAATGACGGAATACGATATATACTGTAGTCTATATAACCACACTTTCATCCAGACGAAAGAAGTGATATCACGAAATGTGTAAAATGTATTACATTAAATATGGATCCAATAGATTTTTACATATTTTTCGACAACCTGGAGGCAATTAAAGTGATATCATCTGTTGGTAATTCCCGTATTCAGTAATTTCTGATATCCTGTTCTGAAGTAAAGCTCTTTCTCATGATAGGCTTTTGATTGTTCGAAATAAATGACAATCGGCCGGAAAAAGGTCTAGACTATAAGATAAGTGAGCTAAAACTTTCATAGTTGTTGGGAAGTTTTACCTATTTATAGTCTTACAACATGTGGCAAGAGTTCTCATCATTTCGTTGGTTGTCATATTCCTTGAGTTTCTGGGAACGTTCTCGAATAATGTTAAATTTTAGAACATTTTGGACTAAAAATAGCCATGAATAAAATACTTTCTCTGTCATTGCCAGACTCTCGTCGATGTTGAAAGTTTAAATAACATGAGATCATTATTATTCCAGTTATTACATCCGTTAAGAACACTGATTGACATTCACCCCTATCGCCAATCTTCATTTCACGTCAAATATGTTCCCTTTTCACTTTTTTCGTTCACTAACTTTTTTGTCGTGAAAAAATTCGCATTATTATAAAATTTGTTGATAGAATTGTGTAAACATTGAATAGCTGTTTCATACAAAATCAACTATTGTGAATGAATTGTTCACAACAAGTACACGATAGCAATTTTCCCTTCGAGGGAAATGAAAATTTCAAGGGAACAAAATTTTCACCTCTATTGGCGATAGGGGTGATTATATAAGGAACTATGTTCAAGAAATTAAGTTTTTGCACGACAGGCGAAAAGATAGATTTACAGAATTTTAACCGAAATGCCATTAGATTGAGCTGTGCTGAATCTGAATGTTTTCTCAGATTTTCTTTATCACATCAGGTTTTCAAGATATCTTAGCCTAAAGTTAAAAAATTATTTTTAATTTACTAACAGTTTCAAAATGAAGCATTAAACTTTCTTATGTCTTGTTCCTTAAGGATATCTGATCCCAAAATTTAAAGCAACTAAAAAATTAAAAATATGTAATACGATTTTTCTTAATTTCACCGATTGATTGCATTGGCTTTGAGGTTTGTTATGTCTTATTCTCCGTTGATCAATATCATTATTAAATGGAGACGCCGCCAACCCATAATCCACACTAACGATTTGACACATATCAGCAATACATGTTTGCCATTTGCTATACGATTTGGCAAAATAAATTCAATAAATCATAAATGTAGATTGACCAATACGGCGGCTTACAACTGTCAAAGTTCGGAAATAATTTTTGGTAAACCCTTTAGATACTTTCCTAGTCTTTGTACTTGCAAAATAATAAAATAAAACAAAAATTGCAATTACCTTTCATGTTTATGTTTACGATATACAATTTGTTGCTTTAAATACATACTTGTGTAATTTGTTTCGTTATTTTTAGACCTATAGTAGACTAATTGTATTTTAACAATTTTATTTTTACTGAACTTCCGTATTTACATGTGTCAAGTTGATGGCGTTTTTTTTTGTTATATGTGTTGCATATGACCGACGTATTTGACCAGTGCACAAACAATCACTTTCATTTACAACAATATGCAGACAAATATTTCATTGCATAAGTTCGATTATTTTAAAGGAACATTTTAAAATGCGTTATATTACGTGTTTATTTATATGACCTTAAATGTCAATTATGTTTAGTTGATGTGACAATTGTAAACAATATACATAATATGTTGTTTAAGATATAATTAAAAAATGTATATTTATTTAAATTTTTAAAGAATTGTTCATGTAAAATAGCAACAACCGAGTTCGTTGTCAAGCGAATTGTTATAGCAACTAATTTTTATGGCTTTGGTTACTACAATTTAATTAAAATTTTAAGATTCTGTTTTAAAGATTTATTATAAGCATATGTAGCGTTAATTGTGGTGTTAGGGCGAGTTTTTCTTATAAAGATAATCTTCATTCCTTGGTTAAACCTGGTTTCATATATGTTTCGTGTTTTTCAGTTATCAATAAAGATACTTATTATCTTAGTTTAACTGAGTGTAATTTGAAAATTAAACTCAAGTTATAAGTGAGAAAACACAATTAATAAAAACAATAAAACAATGATTTCGGAAGAACAAAAATTTTATATTTTAAGTAAATTGCAATTTTCTGATTTATTTTGTTTTATTTATTATTGTTTTAAATGTTTATTTAACATTTTTGCAAAATTTTTCATTTACATTGTTTGCAAAAAACAGCTGTTCATTGTTTATGTCTTTGAGTGAAAAGTTGGCAATACTTACAAAGTTAACTGAGCTTAAATCTAAAACTGAAAAACACAATCATTGGTTAAAGTTCGCCTAAATTTGTTCCGAGTTTAATCTAACAGCAAGTTAAACCTAGTTTAATTGAGGAGTAAGAAACCCTCCCTTAGTATTACTCTCAGAAAGACAGATTTTGTTTCTTGGAGAAGGGTTTTTACATAAATGAAAAATTCACTATCTAAAAGACTATATCCTAGAAGGTATATTAGTGAACTTCATATTCATTTGCAACGTATACGATTCTATGTGAACTAGAATATCAAGGAAACTCAATAACTAATAGGACTGAACTAAAAGATCATTATGAATTTATTGGAAGTTGGAAGTCGTGATTTTAATAAGGGAAATACGATGGCTTTTTATCTAATCTTCTATTAAACGAAATCACAATGGAAGCTTTGAAGTCTTTTTAACGAAACTTTGGTGGGTCTACTTATATACCATTTTTAAAAACTAACTAATATTGCCAGCTATATCAGCAGACAGTAATCGAGTCATAACTGAATAGTTTTTAGAGTTAAGTATGACCGTTGCTGCCCCGTTTCATTACTTCCGACATGCCAAAACATAACTTCTTTTTCATATGTTATGAGTCATATTGGCGGAGGACACTGTTCTTACCTATAGAGAACTCACTTTAGAAATCTGTATTGCTCAGATTAAATCCTGGATAAGGAACAAAAATTCATCGATATCACAGGTATAAGATACTTTTTATCTGTCATCATTCAAACCAATAACTCCTTCCAGGTATACTGACAGGTCAAATTCGTATAGCGCTATGGTCCCAGAGTCACTTTTCTGTGGAGCATTTGTTGACTTCGGCAACAGGGCCGAACTTGTTCAGAATTATAGACCGTTTATCAGTCCTTTAATTGACTTTTTTCTGAAAATTACTCTGGTTATCCAAATTACTCTGGTTATCCAACTCCGTTAGATATAAAGCCAGTAGACGATCCGCATCTAACGGCTGAGTCCAAAGGGATTCAGCTTCCAATTCTGCAGATTTGCCCTGCAGATGATGAACATTGTGTGAGCCTGTTCCACATGCAGGACAAAATTCTTAAATGGTGTCGTTTATTCTCGACCAGTACGAGTTTAAACAGGTACACCGTACCGATCTAAGTTGTGCCAATACCACTCTAGTACGACGTCGTAGGTTTCGTTCCTTGTTTGCAACGGGTGGGGGACGACCTCCCAGTATTATACTATCGCGGTGAGAATTGATGGAGTCTTCCACCGCTTGTTGGTGGATAGTATTCAAAGCTGTCCTGTATGAGATTTCGTCCTCTATATCATCCAGGTGTTCTTGGATGTCACTCTCATACATACGAAGATCTTTCCAGACATGCCTCGGGGAGGGATTCTAAATCCGTTAGATGGTGGTTCGGGTGGTCAATCCGATGATATCCCAGTAGAAACTGCTTATGAAGCTGTGTGTTGTTATTGCTAACTTGTGAGAAAGATTCAAAATAAATTTCCCTGTTACCATTAAATGTCGGTCAGTAATGCTATACACGGTTGTTAGATCTTACAACGTTGGCAGTAAATTGTGCAGGAAATGTCTAATAACAGTGTAAACTTACAAATTTTATCTTCCAATATTGTCAGTAATGCTTTTTCTGACAACGTTGCAAATGAAAAATTGTAAGTTCTGTATATTGTTAGAAATTTTCTGAAAATTTTACTGACAACGTTGTAAGTTCTGACAACCGTGTATCACGGCTTTAACAAAGGAGATGGGATATATGTAGTCTCCTCCTCATTGTGACAACTTCTGCAGTAGTCATTGTACTGGAGACCCATTCTTCTGGCGTGATTGCCAATAACACAGTGTTTAGTTATAACCGATAACAGAGTTCCAATTTGCTTTCAGCGAAAGCTTAACCGTAAGCTAGACTTAGGGGCATCATATAGAGTAAGGTTGAACTCGAAGTTAGAGATTAACCGTATGGATTACAATTTATTTATAAATACATATCTCTTTTCATTCTGCAGATATTATAAAGGATCAAGAATATATATTTACAGGATTTATTAGATATTTAATAATTTTTGAATGTTATGTAAATAAACTTTGTAAAAACTTTGTAATATAAAGCTAAACATATTTATAATTAAAATGTACAAGGACTTCAAAAGCAATACTTTTAAATTATTTCCATCTCCTTCGTGTCATTCATCACGATATACTTGGAAATTAAACAGACAATGTTGGTGTTAACAATTTATTATTTTATAAACCTAATGCACGGCATTTTCATTTTCACTTTATAGTACTTATAGCCAACAAAAAATAAAAAAATGTAAAGAACAAAGAAGGCAAGTTTATAAATTACACAAATTACAATGAAAGAGTGAAAGTAAACAAATTTAAAAAAATGCATATTTAAAACTTAATAAACATGACCTAAATTGTATAGAATTAACAACATGTTGGGCTGTCAATAAAATTAAATTTAAGGCATTAAATTGGATGAACACATAAAAAAATATTACCTCCATAAATACATACATTTATAGTATGTAAGAATATATTTTTGTAATATATAAAAGTGCATTATAAATATAAACACATCAAAGGATATTGATTATTTTTTATGTATAAAAATATAAATAACATTTAAAGGGAACATTCTCAAACAAATTGAATATTAATTTTATATCAGACAATTGTAATTAAAAATACATTGTATAAATTAATCAGTTTAATTTCCAGATGTTTTCTTATTGGTCACACTGTTATAAAATTCAAAATAAAAAAATAAATCATCTCAAAAATGAAAATAATATTACATAATAAATTGTTAAAATATTCCCTCTTAAACAATCATTTCTTAAATTTATAAAAATGACAAAATATATTTCTGCCTAATTATCAGAGGCATACAGTAAAGAGTATTTCCTTGTTTTATTATTATTTTTAATTTCAACAGAAAGTAAATCATGGTGCCAACCCACCAACAAAAAAAAGATAATGTTCCAATGAACTCTGGTTCTTATTACGATAGCATATGCTTGGTTGATTTAATGACCAAAATATTTATTTAAATAAAATATTATTATGTAACTTTTAATTAAACTTCTTGCATGAATGCATTTTCGGTAGAATTACAAACACACTTTCGTTATACACCTTAAACATTTGAATGTCAAAACTGTTGTATATCCTAGCAAATTAAGGAATTCAGATCATATTTGGTAGAATTGTATAATAGAACGGAGGGTGGAGGGACCAGAATTTATCTTAACGGAACACAATTTATCGAACCGTTACATTCATGCTTTATGAAGTGTTGACTAAGTGAAAGATTTGATACTCGTTTTTGAGTAAAATATTGAAAACTTTGGGATTATCTGACATATTCTATTCGTGTTAAATCTTATTATTTAGCTAGATCATAAATGACAAACCGTTTGACCCTATTTATAAGATAATATTGTAAAACTTTCATAGAATTTGTACATAATGTAATCAGCTATTATAATATACCAGTGTAGGAGACAGATGATCAGAGATTTTAACTAAACAGTTCCTGTTGCGATGTCACCGGAGGAGTCATACCAATTTTATCATCACACTGTTGGATACTCCACCGATGTATGTCAGGAAGGACCTTCTTGTATACAAAGAGAGCATACGAAGACGAGTGCAGGATCCCATGGATTGTATTTCGCATACAGCAGATTTTGAAAAAGAACCTTCTGTAAAAACAAAAGTTGCTCTGTTTCTGATATCTGATATTCAACTATCTAACCTACCCTACTTTACTAAGCCCAATTGTTCCCACAACAAATGGATCTCCGCTCCGGAACGACCTGATTCTCAATAGGCAAAAGATTGTTTACTCTGCTACAGCTATATCAACCGGAAGTTTTTTTTTCCCCAGGGAAGAACATCCAGTTACAGCCAACCTGTTACAACAACAACTAAGCCTAATGGAATTATGAAATTACCCTGTAGAAGTAGTCCAATTTGTTCGGCCTAAATATAGAACCTCCGAATAAAAAATTGTCTAGTTTAAGCTGTTACAACAACTACAACAATCAGATGATCAGATACTTCCTTATGAAATGTTCAGTTTTTAGGGAAGTGACTTCTTTATAAAAGGCTTTGAGATTACCCTTCAGATTGCCTAAAAAAGGACATCTGCAAGTAATGGTTTTAGTAGACCAATAAGTTCAAAGGGCCATGACCACAATTTTTAAGTAAAACCTGGTATAGCGACAAGATTTTTATGCAAATAATGGTAACAGTCAGAAACTATAAAAAATAATCCATCATTTCGATAAAATTTTATCTGTTAAATTATCTTCAAAACGATTTGTTCATTAGTGTTAAAACTTGTGTGCAATTGTGTCTGGATATTGAAAGTTGGTGTAAAGTGATGACGTTACAAAGTTGTTTCTTTGTTTTTGTTACATTGCAAAATTTTTAAAGATCGTATGATCTATTAATAGGTATTTAAGGGATATACACCTACAAATACTAGTATACTAAGACATTAAGACGTAAAAAATCTAAAGAAACTATTTTACACAAAACTTCTTATCAGTGTTAAATATAAAAAAATAAAATAAAGAATAAAAAAGCTTAAGCCATCACGTCAAACTTAATATTATTACAAATATATAAATTATATAAAAAATACATGTTATAATTATTAAAATAAACAATCATCTGCCATTGAAGTACAAGAAAATAGCAAAAACAAATCTCTTTGTTCAAAACTCTACGGACTAGAAGAATATTCCACAACAATTGCTATATTATACACATCGTTTGTGTGGTTGAATGTACAACACACTTGAATGTAGTATGTAAATGGCAGAGTAAAGGGGTAAACTCATCCTTTTTTACATTAAACGCCTACTATAGAGATAAGTCATTAAACCCGACTGTGTATGTCCATTTAAATTCACAGCTCTAGCAGTTAGTAAGTCATACATATTTGCAATAAATATATTCTAATACTAAAATATATTCTTTGGTTTTGTTTTTCATTCTTCAGATGATTGGTCTTGAATTTTGGGATGGAAAAAAAACTTACCTCACTTGGTGACATTGATGACATTTTTCTTGTAAATTTTCTTAAAATTTTAAACACTATTTTGTATTCACACACTACAGAGTAATAAATCTGCAAAATAATTTTATTTCTTTTTTATAAATAAGATAAGCAAACAGCTTAAATATTTTTTTGATTATTTATTAATTAAATTTCCATAAGTTTTTTCTATTTTTTCTGTTAATTGTTGACACTAAAAAAATTCTATTGACGTTTCTTACTTTTCTCAATAATTCATTAACATTTGTTTTGCTTCGACTTTCGTTGTCTGTAAAAAAACAGTAATGATAACTTTTTTGCCATTAAAAGCTTGGAATATGTAAAATCGCTAGAAAATTGTTAAAATTTGCCGTTATTTCATAAATGAAAAAGTTGATATATTTTTAGTTGTAATATGTAGTTTGTTAGGGCGGGATTTTTCTGATAAAGATAACGTTACTTATTATCTTAGTGTAACTAAGTGTAATTGGCTAATTAAACCTAAATTATAAGTGAGAACACACAATAAAAAAAAAACAATAAAATAATGAATTCGAAAGAAGAAAAACTTAATATATTAAGTAAATAGTATTTTTTTTTTATTTTTGATTTCTTTTATCGATATTATTGTTTTAAATGGTTATTTATATTTATTATAAAATTTTACATTTCACAAATGTGATATTTGCAAAGAGTAGCTGTTCTAAAAAACACAATCATCGGTTAAAGTCGACCTAAATTTGTTCCGAGCTTAATCTAACAGCAGGTTAAGTTGATTTTAACCGATTAGTAAGAAAACAACCCATCAACTTACATTTTTTGTCTTGCAACTGAAATGTTTTTTCTGTCAACGTTTCTAAACAAAAATTGTAAGGGCGGGTTTCTTACTCATCAGTTAAACTAGACTTAACTTGCTGTTAGATTAAACTCGGAACAAATTTAGAGGGGCTATAACAATGTGTTTTTCAGTTTTAGATTTAAGCTCAGTTAACTTTGTTAGTATTGCCAACTTTTCACTCAAAAACATAAACAATGAACAGCTGTTTCTTTTGCAAACAATACTTTTGTAAAATGGAAAATTTTGGAAAAATGTTAAATAAACATTTAAAACAATAATAAATAAAACAAATGAAAAAAATTGCAATTTACTTAAAATATTAAGTTTTTCTTCTTCTTCCGAAATCATTGTTTTATTGTTGTTGTTAATTGTGTTTTCTCACTTATAACTTGAGTTTAATTGATCAGTTACACTCAGTTAAACTAAGATAATATGTAACTTTACTGATAACTGAAAAACACGGAACATATATTAAACCAGGTTTAAACAAAGAATGAAGATTATCTTTATCAGAAAAACTCGCCCTAAGTAAATAGTTAGTTAGTTATTTGGTTTGTTAGTTACTTAGTTAGTTATTTAGTTAGTTAGTTAGTTAGTTAGAATGGAAATAAAAAAGAAACAGGCCTAGGCCTGGATTTCTTTTTGTGCTTTCCTTTACCAATATATATGGAGAAAATGAAAGACACTTCTTCTTGTCAGGCGGAGTAGAATACAAACAACTAACATGCACTACATGCACACTAATTACTAACCTTACCGGTGACACGAAATCTAATCTAAGAAAATGAAAGACATTTCTTCTGGTCAGACGGAGTAGAATACAAACTACTAACATGCACCTGTGTCACGAAATCTAATCTAAGTGTTCAAAGTTTCCTGCTTCTTATATAAAGATATACATATGACGACTTAAAGGCTTTCCTATCAACATGGAAATCTCTAACATTTCGAAAACTATTACATTTTAATAATCCAAATAAAAAACAAAATTTTCACTACATATTACACATTTATTAATTAAACCATTAAACTTTGATCTAAAAAAAATATTTAACAGTTTTACTTAAACAGAAAACAACAATGATAATAAATATTTACAATTTACTATTACCAACCAACATATCACGAACCAATTTAACAGCATATTTAGCCGTACCAGGTGCAGTAGTAACACCATAACCACCATGACCATAATTGTGAACAACCTTAACAGAATTTCCATTTTGCTTACGCAATACTTCCGATTCGACACGGACAACAGCACGATGTGGTCTCAAGCCAACTAACTCACGTACAACTTCAGCATTTTTCAAACTGGGCAACATATTATAACAACGTTCCTTAATAGCCATCGAATCATATTTACAAACATTCATATTATAGCTTTCGAACTGACGGCAGCCACCCAGAGTAACGGTTTCAAAACCTGGTACAATATATGTATCATAATCACCGTAGAAAGCGGTTTTTATCCAAGGAGCACGAACTTTAAGAACTTGTCCACGTATGGGTACTAATTGTTGATCATTGCACAGTGTTTTTGCACCCATACCAGAGCAGTTTATAACAACATCGTAATCATCGGGTAGTTGGGTTAAAGAGTTGACATGTTGAAAATGTACAATACCGCCGGCTTCATTGAATCTAGAAATCGTTAAAAAATTTATATATCGTTTAATTAAGGAAATTTATATTCGAAGGAATCTTTATTTACTTTTTAGTAGCGTATGGCAAAAATAAACGACTTTCGGTAACACATGTGGTAAAGAAGGAACCATATTTCCAATCGCCATGACACAATTTGAATTCTTCTTCAGTGGCTTGACGATATATGGGTAACAATTTTTCGATATAATGATTCTGTAATGAAATACATTTCGATAAAGGTGTAATTAAATTTAAATTGATCCCATAATTGAAAAATTTATTTATTATTATGAGAGAATACTTGAATGTGTTTTAAATAAAATTTATGCTTTGTCATCTCTCTTAAACATTAGATTAAATTAAAATTTTGTTGTTATTGCCATAGAACCTATGGCATAGATTGTACATATATTTAATGAATACACATAGTTCAATTGCAATAAGACAGTCATAACTCAAAACTTAACGAAATTTTTTTAAGCCAGATAAAAAATGAAAATTTATGAGAATTAAGAGAGTTTTTTGAGTATTTTTGTAAAATTTATTGAAGATTTTCTTAAAATAAGAAATTGTTGTTGAAATCGAAAAAGTTTTCAAAATAATAAATTGTAAAAAAGTTATATTAATACAAAAAAGGAAAAATTTGCTATAAATAGGATAAATATTAATTCAGGTCTGAGTTGGAGAACAACTTTCGCGTCATCATTTCTATTTTTGTTTGTACTTAGTATAAATGTTGGTTGGTGGGGTTACTCCGGACAATGGTGTGTCAAATTGGGAATTTGAATGTTGCATGTATCGCCATTCTCATTAAATACAAGTAAGAGTGCTATATTCGGCTGTGCCGAATCTTATATACCCTTCACAATAGTGTATTTTAAACATATTAGTTTTATAATTTTTTTCCCGACTACATTATTATTACACATTTAAACATACATAACGAAAAACAAAGAAAAACAAAAACAAAATAAACAACGCAATAAAACCAACCTACATCCAAATACACGAACAGAAGAGTCAATGCATACGAAAAAGACAGTAATTTCCACTAATAGTTAACCACCTGGATGATCGTAATTCGTATGTTTTGGGTCATTCATCACGAATGTACCCTTTGTAATCGAGAATGAAGACAGTCGTCACTTTAGTGTCCTTTTTGTAAGGGGGAGCGGAGACAGTAGTCTCTTTACTGTCCTCAAGTAAGTAGTTTTTTTGTTGTAGTTATTTTACCCATCTTTTGGAGAAATGATTATTACTTTCTACTAATATGCCACCATCTTTCGGGTCAATAGTCACATTATTGTCCCATAGTATTATAGAGAGTAGACACTTGAAATTTTTAAATTTTAGTTCTATTAATATCTTACCACCTGGCTGACTCCATTTTTTTTGGTCTTTCGTCACAAATAAACTCTTTGTAATCGAGAATGAAGACAGTCGTCGCTTTAGTGTCCCATTTGTAAGCGAGAGCGATTGACTTCCTCGAGTAAATACATCTACACACACGTGTACATCTTTTCTCATATACAGTGTTGTTGTTGCTTATATAACAATGCAATAACAAAATATGACATTTTTTGATGAAATTTTCAGAGGTTGTCTCGGATTTTTGCTCAAATCTCCGTTATTTACCGACCGATTTTGCTGATTTTAAATAGCGATCTTCTCGAAAGCATGTTTAACAGAATTATTGAAGATTCGGATCTCGCCGATATCTGGGGTCCTCTAAAAACTGATTTCAACAGGCAGACAGACGGACATGGCTTAATCGACTCCGCTATCTATAAGGATCCAGAATATATATACACTTTATAGGGTCGGAAAATTATATTATAGAAATTACAAACGGAATGACAAACTTATATATACCCTTCTCACGAAGGTGAAGGGTATAAAAAAAGCTTTTGGATTGCTTATGGAAGAAAAAAATTCAATTATTCAAATTTGAGTTATTACATTCTTTACGCAAATGCAGTAAATAATCCAAAAATTTGCCGTTAGGACATAAAAAAAAATCTTATCACTGGTCACGCTATACACCCAAACCAACACTCGTCAATTGTCAATTAACATTTAATAGTTGATAAAGATTAGAGTAACTATCGCAATAATAATAATAATAAAATGTACTCAAAATCGAAAAAAAAGATTCTTTCTTTTCACACAATCTTATCGAAAATTAAAAAAAAAATTTTTAATTGATTAAACAAATCAAATAAAAACAACAATAATAAATTCACTTACACGAACTATAGAAGGTGAAATGCTGGAAAAAATATAACCAGACAACTGACAGACACCGGCTAAAGCAGCATCCTTGGAACGGCGTATATCATCCCAATAATAGTAAGCATCATTTATCCATTGTCTGCAAACAAAATAAAAAAATATGTAATTAACTTTCTTTTAAAATATTTAACTAACATTCAACTTACTGTGTAATTTCCTTGGTGGGTCCCATAAAACTGGTGCTGGGACGGAAAATGCCAGCAGCTACATTACTGGTGGTGTCCTCATTGAAACGATCTGCCAAAATGGTTACTTTTGCATTAGGAAATGTTTGCTGCAACTCTAAAGCGGTGGTTAGACCAATAATACCGCTACCCACAATACCGAAATGCATTTTGTTGTCAAGAAAAATTAAAAAAAAAAAGATAAATGAAATATAAATCCAAACACCCAAAAGTTGTTGACAAGAGATTAGTTACGCTTTCTGTTAACCAGCGCAATGACAACTAAATACTCAATATTAATTTTTGTATTAAAAAAATATTAATATTTTTATTTTTTTCATTATTCTTATCTTTTTGGAATCGTATTCGAATATGTATGCATGTATGAATATTAAATATCCCAGCAAAAAATTGTTGTCATTTTGTGACTTTAATGTAATAATATTTAACTAAACGGGTTCCTAAATACAAACTATTTTGTAATTATTAAATTTAACTAATGTTTCAAAATTTCAATAATAGTATTATTTAATTCAAATTAAATCTGCGAATAATTAAGTTTACTTTTAGTCATAAATACTGTTTTAATAATTCTCAAAAATTTGTCATAGAATTTTTTGCTGGGATATTATATATGTATATTGGAAACAGAATATAAACAAAATAAACATTGTCAGCTGTTTTTCTTATCAGAAGAGCTTTTTTCTTAATGTACAGAGACATCTATGGACAAGTTTGAGTAACGTGTAATAAAGCTTTTAAATGTTCAAAATTTAAATAGCTGCACCGACTCATATGCATATCAATTAAGAATTTACATTATTTGAAAAAAAGTCCATTCATTTCGCAACCATTACATAACATAAGATAATTTAGATAGATAGATAGATAGATAGATAGATAGATAGATAGATAGATAGATAGATAGATAGATAGATAGATAGATAGATAGATAGATAGATAGATAGATAGATAGATAGATAGATAGATAGATAGATAGATAGATAGATAGATAGATAGATAGATAGATAGATAGATAGATAGATAGATAGATAGATAGATAGATAGATAGATAGATAGATAGATAGATAGATATAGATAGATAGATAGATAGATAGATAGATAGATAGATAGATAGATAGATAGATAGATAGATAGATAGATAGATAGATAGATAGATAGATAGATAGATAGATAGATAGATAGATAGATAGATAGATAGATAGATAGATAGATAGATAGATAGATAGATAGATAGATAGATAGATAGATAGATAGATAGATAGATATTTAGGATAGATAGATAAGATGTTAGAATTTATATATTTTGTATAGGTTATGTTGATGGGAGGATGTATAGTACATAAAATCCACCTAGGCCAACTATGGGGCCTGTTGTGCGCTTCTTTTCTTGAAAGAAAAAATTTTTTGTTGCATCGAACGGTTTTGTGATTGTCAGGTTAAGTACCTCAAGCTCCTTTCTCTTTGTAGCTGTAACATTCGCCCTTTCGTTGACGGCGAAAGTTTGCATATTTGTATATAAACAAATTATCTTGCAACACATGTTATAATATTTTTATAAATATGCGACATGGTAATAGAAAACTTGACTTAATAGCATTTCAGTTATTTAGATTGAATGAAAATTCAACCAGATCCATATGTTCAAAATTGTATATTTTCAAAAAAAAAACTTTATTATAACTTACAAATAACTATGAAATTTGCATATAACCCAATGTAATACTTTTAATCCTTTTCTTATTAAAATAAACATATATCTAAATACCTATTCAATATTTTTATAATAACAATTGAGTTCTTTAAGTAATAATAATTCATATTACAAAAATTTACAAATATATAACCAAATTTAATTTTTGTTTTTTTCCTCCTCTTATCAATATAACTTTATATAAACATATTTCCATATTGTCATTTTAATCGTTTGATAATAACGATTCTTTTCTAAAAACCTAAGAGAACCGAGACGACATTTAAAATTAACATAAGCAAAAATATTAAAAAATATATAGAAACCAATAAGATATAATATGGAATGTACATAGTTCAGATTCTCAAAGCCTACAAGTTTCTTTAAATATCTAGGTTTTTTCAACATACAAAATACTTCATCGGGAGGACAAATCGAATCGGCACGATTAAAATCGAACAAGGCTGACATAAAACCCTCAACTGAATGGCGTATATAGCCGCTATACATTAAAATCTTTTCAAATGTTGATAAATTCGGATTGCCAACACTGTGATTGGCGAATATCACCCAGCAGGATATTATACATGGACCCAAGAATAGGGAATTCTAAAAAAAAATAAATAGTTTAATAAACACAATAAGAAATCTAAATAGTTGCATACCAATAAATTTAATCTTGATGAAATAGCAAGACCATAACTTGATGCTGTCATCGATGTTAATATTGTAACTAGAGCAAATAATAAAAATCTATATAATTCCATAGGTTGATCTGTAGAAAAATACAATAATGCAGAACAGATGGTACCCAATAAAAATATATCCGGCAATTGAGTGGTGATTAGAGCCATGAAATATGAGCTAAGACGATACCACTGATTAAAATGTTCTCTTCTTAGATAGTTCATTTCAAGTGGTACTATAAAAGATGTATTAATATTAATTGAAAAACTAAATATTTTTCTATTAATTTGAATCCTACCGTGAGCCAACATTGGACACATAGATAAAAATATGAATGATATTGCTGTCAAAAATGTCAAATGATAATTGTAAATTAACATTGTAGCATTCGTTCCGATTCCCGTATACACCACACTTATGAAAAATGCTAGAAAAAGCTTTATAAATATTTTTAATTTTATATAACTCTGAAATGAAAAAGAAAAAAATATACAATTTCTAATAAATTATTGTTAATTAAATATTTAAAATAGTTGCAGTTCTTCTTCCAATACATACAATGTACATACGTACTTAAATATATAGAAATATTTATGTAAATACGTACATATGGCATATATAAGTATGTACCTATGTGCATACATATCGTCTCCTTAATTTAGAATAGGGTAAGATACATGTATGTATATCTAACATGTCCAAATCGGTATTTATATACAATCTGGATTGAATGACATAAAATACAACTTCTATTTTATATAAACTTTAAGTATTTAATATTTTTTCATCTCTTGCCCGTCTCTATTTATAATACTAAATACGATTTTTCTAAATGAAGTAGGCGATGTAAAGTACACATTTTAGAAGGAAATAAATACATTAATTAACCCAACAACATTTTAAAGTTCAAGTTAATTCAAAATAATAAAAAAATATAATACTGCAAAATATAATACCCAACAAGTACCTATTTTGTTAAAGTAATAAAATAGCGACGTACATAGTTTAAATAGATATACAATGTATGCATCTATAAGTACTTTTTTCTCGGTACTTTTTGGAAAGAAAAAATTGTATTAGTTCAGTTTGTTTTTTAACCATTGTTAGTATTAATTTTTATGAGGCCAATAATCGTTCTATGAAACTAGTGTAGTCAATAGTCTAATCTATAGTCTAGTCTATAGTCAAGTCTACAGTCTAGTCTGCAGTCTAGTCTAAAGTCTAGTCTATAGTCTATTCTATAATCTAGTCTATAATCTAGTCTATAGTCTAGTATATATTCTAGTCTATAGTCTAGTCTAGTTTATAGTCTAGTCTGTAGTCTAGTCTGTAGTCTATAGTGTAGTCTAGACTGTAGTCTATAGTGCAGTCTATAGTGTAGTCTATAGTGCAGTCTATAGTGTAGCCTATAGTCTAGCCTATAGTTTAGTCTGCAGTCTAGTCTAAAGTCTAGTCTATAGTCTATTCTATAATCTAGTCTATAATCTAGTCTATAGTCTAGTATATATTCTAGTCTATAGTCTAGTCTAGTTTA
>NC_060954.1:36863391-37004976 GCF_022045245.1 Lucilia cuprina
TAATAATTTATGACCATTTTAATTTTTACTCTCATAACTAACAAGAGCTATATAATATCTGTAAGAATCGAAGAAAACCCGAGCAACGCCGGGTACATTTAGCTAGTATTAAAATAAAACATTTTTGCCCATTGACGTTAGAATGTGTAATTAGTTTTTGCAAATTTGTAATTATCTCCAGCTTAATGTTAAACAATATTAAAGAAAAAAGCAGATATGAGAGAGATTAAACTTTTAATAAAATATCCCACTCTTTTACAGTTCTTACCTTATCTCGCCACATTTGTGTTAACATTTGTCTCGATAATATTCTATATTCTAATAACCAAGGAGTAGTTCTGTGTTTGTATAAATTCGGATTTATTTCTAGTTCAAATTCTTCAAGCTTTGAGGAATTTAAATATTCGATTTGTTTTTGTTCGACTGGCAGCCAATTGTAAATTTTACCATTTTTAACTTCATTAACCATTTTTTCATGAAAATCACCATACTCTCGAGCAGCCACTTCGATAACTAAAGATGAAATATATAATATTCGCTCGAATTGGATTTTTATTAAAACATGTATAAAACTTACTAAAATCGGCTGGATTATAGGTAATGGGACATTCAAAACCAATATTTGTTACATATGGTAGTACATTTGTAGTTGAGCCTTGATAAACACATTCGCCATCGGCCAATATATAGACATGATCGAACATCTGAAACATTCTGGCAGAGGGTGCATGTATTGAACAGATAATGGTGCGTCCAGATGCTACTAAACATCTTAATATTGATATACATTGCATGGCAGAAAATTCATCTAAACCCCTATAAAATAATAAAATTTTAGAATATTAAAATATTTTTTTTGAATTGTTAAAATTTCCCCCATTAGGTCTTGAAATATTGGTTTTATTATAGACCCTTGCATGTCAAAAAAAAAAACTGGATATTAAATAATTTTGTTTTGTATATAAATTTATATAATTAATAAAAATACATACGTTGTTGGTTCATCCAGAAATAATACAGTTGGAATATTTAATAATTCCAATGCTAAGCAGAGTCGCTTTTTCTCGCCCCCAGATAATTTTGAAACTTTGGTATTTGCTTGATTTTTTAGATGTAAAATGTTTAATACTTTATTTATTTCCTCTTCACGTTCGTCTTCATTAAAATAAGCGTTCAATTTTAATTTGGCCGCAAAAATCATAGATTCCATAACCGTAAAATGGGGACTAACATGATCGTGCTGCAATATATAACGCGACATTTTGTGAAATTGTTTTAAGTTTTGTGGTCTGTTGTTAATATTAATTATACCAGAAGTTTTATTAATTCTGAAATTAAAAAAACAACAATTGAGATATAATAGAGTTATTACGTTAACTTATTAATTAAACGTACCGATATCCGGCCAGTAAATTTATTAGTGTTGTTTTGCCACTTCCTGAGGTGCCCATGATTACTGACAATTGTTTTGACTGAAATTGTCCATTAATGTTCTTCAATATAGGTTTCATTCCTTTAAGTTATAAAAAGTATAAAATTATAAAAATTATATTCATATAAAATTCCTTGAGAAAAGAAAAGCATTTTCATGTTATATGAATGTTTTTATTAATGTCAGTTTTGTATTTCAAGATAAAATGGATATAGACGAAATATTTATCAAAATGTCAATCTTTAGGATCAGCTTATTTCTTTGTAGTTGTAGTGTGGTTGCAGTCTTTAAAATAATTCAGTAGCTACCACACGTCTACAAATGCAACTCGAGAGCATTTGTGTTCATGGAGTCGTGTAGCCTGTTGTCTTCAAACCCAGCTAGAATTTTTTTTATTTTTTGATCATATTCGAATCATTTATGACTCTTCTGCACGATTAAAATGATCACATATGCGATCATTTTTTGGTACCCTATCCGCAACTCTTCTAAATGAGTTTTTTTTTTAAGCAAATAACGGGTCGTTTTTGAGTTATTTCCGAATCATACTATAGTCATTTTAAAGTCTTTTCTGAGTAATTTTTATGTTTGTTACAGACATATACAATACAACAGAAAACAGTTTTTGGTCTTCCGACATTCGCGAAAATTAATTAAAAATTAAATTTATAAACAATCACATTTTAAACGAATGGTTAATCTATTTATGAAATCAGATTTTAAACATTAATTGAAATTATTTAGACTTAGTTTAGTAATTAGTCGCCCAACTATCTTCCGTAGAAGATCATTAAACATATAAAATTGTTATAATTAAAGCATAATATAATTTAAATTTCCTTGATAGAAAATCGACGCACAAAATTTGTGCGTCGATTTTCTATCATATTATATTATTTTTTTGTGCCACAAATTCAAATACTTATACAATTAATTTTATAAACGAAATCAAAATTATATCAAGTTGATATTATCAACTCATTTTAGGCCACACAAAATGTTTTGCTAACTCTTCCAAAAGAGTCTTTTCTGAGCCCCATTTCTAATCAGTTTGAGTATTTTTGAAGTGTAAATATTGCTATTTCATTACAAACAAAAACAATTACATAAGGAACAATTTTAGATCTTCCAACTGCTTGTCAATTAGATTATTTAGGCCAAAAAGTAGGCGGACTAGCATTAGGGGGAGGGGCACCTCCCGTATTAATTATATGCAAAAATTCGTTTATCTGGGAAACTAATAAAACTAAATTCTTAAAAATTTTGCACGAAGAACTTTAATATTTATCTGAACATTTTTAAGGAAAAAGAGAGGGCTTTCATTTGGGGGGCTTGGAGCCCCCATATGTATAAAATAGAGATGGAATATTTAAACTTTGCTTGAAGATCTTTGACATTAATCTGAACATTTAGAGTATAACGGCCGGACTTTCAATGGTGGACTTGGCACCTCCCTACAAAATTTCGTTTATCTTTGAAACTAAAAGAACCATATTATTTATGTGTTGTACAAATTACTTTAATATCCATCTGAAATTTTTGAGGAAAAAAGGGCGGACTTTCATCTGGGGAGCTTGGAGCCCCCCGCATAAATTAAATAGAAAAATTCGTATTTTTGAGAAACTATTAGAGCTACACTGAAAATAATCCATGCCTAATATACACGAAAAATGTTGTACATTGTACGAAATGCTTTGTTGTTTCGCACCACAAAATTCAATACGAAATACTTTATTAAAATGCAAAATAATTTTATATAACTAAAAAAAAACATTTTACAATTTTTTAGACATAAATATGATAGTTTTTTTTAAATAATTATTGTAAATTTAAAAAAATATTGCAAATTAAAAAAACACATTTTTTGTGTTTTTTTTTAACATACAGTGAATCAACTATGTTTTTTGCTTACCCTTTTTAAGAGAATTTTGTTTTTTATTCATAGATAAAATTCGAAAAATAGGTAAAAAGTAAATTTATGTTTTCCAATTAAAAATAGGGATTGTGTAAAATGGTAAAACCAAGAAAAAAATATTAAAATACAAATTTTGGTGCATTTGTTGTTGCATTTTATTATTTTCCATCATAATTTGCACTTCAATAAAGTATTTTGCATATTGAGAATTCCGGTTAAATTCGTTGGGTTTTTCAAATTATTTTTTAATTACTTTTTGGAATTTATTCTTTTATGGTTAAAAGGACGAGAGTTAAGTATTTTTCAATTGTAATTTGTAGAAATCATATCCTCTTTGTATGAAAATGTGATGTTATTTGCCTTAAAAAATGTTTAAAGGATAACAATGAGGCGATTTCGATATAAAAAATTAGTTTTGATTTCTAGAAAAATATAATAAAACAATGAAATATAATTATGAGATGTTTTATTAATAACATTAAAAATATAAAATAGAATAATTGTTGAAATGATCTAAAGAATAATTAGAAAAAACGCAAAACGCTTCAAAATCTTTAACTGCCAAAGGGAGGCAACTTGTATCCAATGAAAACCATTGGACTCCTGATTTAGCTTCTCCAAAATCCATATACGAACTAGAATGCTTAAAAACCAATATCAAGTAAAGTGACGTGTAGTACAGGAAAAATACCTACAATATTTTTCAGCTAATACATACACTTATAAATATTTAGAACCCAAATCAAGAATAACTATCCAGATCCTAATATGCCTACTGTATCTTATTCATAAAATAAAGCATTTAAAATATGAGGTTGAAAATCAGGATTTTATCATGTAATTGCTCTATAGTGATATATGGTGATGTCCCCATACTTAGAGTGGCTAAGATGGTACTTAGTGTTAGATTTATTGAATAAGAATCAATATTCTACAATTCTAAATGAAATTTACACAGTACTCCCCAAATAGATGAGGTTTCCGTAATGTAGTTTTTGTTTATCAATACAAAATGACCAAGAACCCAAATTATTTTTGTTATAATATATATATTTATACCTCACTAAAAATTTTTTTAGGTCCAAATCCATTGATTATCTAATATATCAAGTATCCAATTAAAAATTACTTATTATTTTCGAAATTTAATCAAAGAAACGATAGATTTAATGTTAAATCAATTATTAATAAATTCTTATAGGTATATAGGATAATAAATCGGTTAAGAAATGTCGTTCCACTATTAAAATATCTAAAAATGTTATTCTAGTATATAGTAATATATGAAAATATAAAATTTTATAAAATAATGCAGCAATATTAAAAAAATAACAAAAAAACTAAAAAAGCAAATACTTTATTGACCTAGAAAATTAACAGTACGTTCACATTTTATCAAAAATCTCGTTAATTAATATTACGATTTGACTTTTAATGGTAGAAAATTAATATATAAAATATTCTTTAAAAAATACAACAAACAAATTGCTTTATTTTGCTATAAATAACTGTTTAGATAACGTTTTTTCTTAAAATTTATAAAATTTTACATAGACAAATTACTTAATTGATTCACTGTAAAAAGGAAATTAGGCAGCTAATTTCCATATGAATTAAATACACAATTTCGCATATCCTGGCAACTGTTAGATTATTCAAAATTTTCATTGATAGATAGCTATGTAACATATTGTAAAATTCGAAAACTATTGTAGTTTGAGTCTTCAAAATCGTAAAGTGAGGTTTTTGTATTGCTTTTAGAGTAGCAAAGCACACTGGGTATAGCTAGTATATAATAATCAACAAATCAAATACATATTTTAATGTTGAAAAAAATTTTATTACTTTACACTTTCCAACGCTTAAACTTTATTAATCATTTATGAATACGGGGTGTTAAGTCTTTAAAACACAAAAGATAAATTTGCAAAACGTGTGTACTTCTGAATTTCAATTCTCCATTTATTTATAACTTAACCTTTGACAGATGATAAAAACTAGTTAATTATATAAACTAACTAAACTAAAGTGTTTTTTAAGTGTTAACAATGAATATTTATATTTCAAATGGTTTTAATTTATTATGAAATGCATTTTAATAACGAACGTAAAATATCTCTAAACGCAAATAGTTTATTAGATTAAAAATTATTTGTACCCAAAGAAACATAGGTGGAGAAATTATTAATTAAAAAAAAAAGAAAAAAACATAAAACTTTAGCACTTGATAAACAAACAACCAAAAAGTAATCAAAACATGTGTAGTAAAAATTCATAATATAATTTGTTTATATTAGTAATTGTTGCTATAATTGTGTTTCGTTTTTAATCTATAATGTTAAAAGTACTAAACATTTTAAATTATCTACAGCGAAACACGAAAAATATGTAATTGCATATCTTTTATAAGATAAGAAAATAGTACTAACTTTTTCCCCAAAAAAGTACTTTTTGGGACTAAGCCATTGAAAAGTCGATGGACTGGTGTAGTAATTGAAAAATCCATTGACTACACTCTATGGAATAAATTATTAAATAGTCGAGGAATTAGTTTAATAATTAATGTATCAAATAGTTTTCTGTGTAGTCTATGAACTGAATATTTTATAGACTAGTCACTAGTCTATGAGCTATTCAATGAATTTTTTTAAATTAAATTTTTATAAATATTTTTACACCTGTGGTGATTTTGCTTTCCCTACTTATCTCTAGGTACATATTATTCTTTAAAAATTCTAATCAACTAAAGTAAGTTCTGTTGAATAAATTAATACCCAGCAAAAACATGGCAACTACAAAGTAAAAGTAGGCATTTAACCCCTTACTTTAAAGCGAGAGTTTTTGAGTTGACAATCAAATGCCAATTAGTTAATCTGAAATTAAATTTTATGTGATGTTAATCCTCTGCAATGTTTTTGAGTACAAGATTAAATCTCGTTGTGTTGTCATATAAAACAACACGAAACGTCACTGTTTGTTACTGTCGGTCCACACTAGGAAACTTTTTTTGGGAAACTTTTGATTTTGCGTGAGAGAGAAAGAATATCATTCATCTCTCTCGCGGTACGGAGTTTCTCGTACTCGGAAACTTGTTTTGTTTTGATATTCTTCTCATTCGTACAATAACAAATCAATGCAATTAATACGTAGTTTCTGATACAAAAATTTCTATGTGTGGACAAAGAGAATTAAGAAAAAGTTTCTCAACAAAAGTTTCCTAGTGTGGACCAGGTCTTATCAACACAATGCATGTTTTATAAAAAAGAAGACAATTGTAAATGTATTATTTTTATAAAAATTATATTAACTTTTTGCATCAGCTGTTTACCTTTTTTGCATTTCTTGCTGAAGTTTAAACCACCTCCATTTGGCGCTTAAACTAGCAAACAAAATTAACTGACTGAGTAGTTACTCAAAAATAACTTTCGAGAATAAAATGATAAAAAATTTTAAAATATATTAAGTAATACGTGCTTTCTTATACAAATTATTAAAAAGAACATATTACAATCATAAAAAAAACTAAATACACACTATTCAACAAAATTTGAAACCTTGTTCACACGAAACCTTTATTTGCCATGAACTTGAACATATATTTACTTTTACAAAACTTCTGTTACGAATTTTATTCCGTTCACACGATGCAATTATCATCACTAGTCATTCACTTCCTCATACTTCATTCTACTGCCTATTTGTTTTTAGATGTTTGTAACATACAAACATATTCATCCTATACCCACATTAAAGTATACCAATCAGCTTAGAATCGTTTTCTGAGTCGATTAAGCTATATCCGTCCGTCTGACTAGCTGGCTGTCCATGTCGCAATTTTCAAGATAATTGAATGAAATTTGACACACACTCACCTAGCCCCCATACAACCGTACCCCACGAAAATAGGGCCTTTGGGTTCATATTTTACTGGGACGGCGATGAAATTTCAAAACGGATTAGGAATGTGTCGTGGAAACGGGTTAATTGGCTATTGTAATTCAGAGTCCGAATTAAGTAATTAAACATTTCGTGGGAACATGATATTGTACTTTATTGTACAATATCATTTTAGTAGACCGAAATATGAATCCATTAAATAAGTTCATACTCACAGAGAACTCATTGTGAAAAGTTTAGTATGAACAGAGTAAACCCTGAACATACCCTAACAAGAAAGAAAGATTTAATGCTGGCACTTGTATAAGATATCTTATATCCATTATCAATTAAACCAACACACTTCCTTCCGATCTATCCGACACATTCATAGAGAAAAACATCCCGATACATTAATTCTAGGAAAGCCCTAAGATGATATTGTATGTTTGTCTCCGGCTTGGAATCAGAAACGGGTTAATTTGTTTTTGTAATTCAGAGTCCAAATTAAGTAATTTAACATTTCGTGGGAACATGGTATTTAACTTTATTGTACAATATCATTTGAGTAGACCGAAATATGAATCCATCAAAAAAGTTCATACACACAGAGAACACATTGTGAAAAAGAGTAAACCCTGAACATATCCTAACAAGAAAGGAAGATTTAATACTGACACTTGGTTAAGATACCTTATATCCACTATCAATTTACCCAACACACTTCCTTCCGACCTATCCGACACATTCATGGAGAAAAACATTCCGACACATTAATTCTAGGAAAGCCCCAAGATGAATTTGTATGTTTACCTCTGGTTTGGAATCAGCAGGGTAGTTGCTATATTTAGCGAAAACTCAAAAACTTATCTTTAGATACTCCAATATGTGAAACATTTGTTAAGCCACTAACAACACCTCCTAGGGACTATGGAAAGTATATGTATGTACTTGGTTGAGGTCCTATAAAATAGTCCGTATATCTGAGCTATCATCAAATATGGGCCGACTTGGAAAACATTTAACGGGGTGATTCCTATATATTCACAAAACAAATTATGTACCAAAATATTATTTGTTAACAATTTTTGAACGTTTAAATGGTTTTTAGAAATGGACTTTATGTAGTCATTTATGGATCAGACTTGTATTTTGTAAATAATTCTAAAGGGAGTAATTTACGCTACAAATTATTTTCTTGGAATATGTTCATTTGTATGGAGGGTTTTTGAAATCGTAAACCGATTGTTCTAGTGATATACTATGTACAATGAATCAATTAAGTAATTTGCCTATGCAAAATCTTATAAATTTTAAGAAAAAACTTTACAACTTGTTTGTTGTATTTTTTAAAGAATATCTTATATTTAAATTTTCTACAATAAAAAGTAAAATCGTTATATTAATTAACGAGATTTTTGATAAAATGTGAACGTATTGTTAATTTTTTGAGTCAATAAAGTATTTTGCTTTTTTGTTCATTTTTTTAATATTGCTGCATTATTTCAAAATATTTAATGTTTTTATTACTCCTATATATTAGAATAACATTTTTTAGATATTTTAGTAGTGAAACGACTAAATTTGGACATTTCTTAATCGATTTATTATCCTATATACCTATCAGAATTTGTCAATATTTGACTTAACATGAAATCTATCGTTTCTTTCATTAAATTTCGAAAATAATAAGTAATTTTGAATTGGATACATTGGATCTGGATAGTTATTCTTGATTCGGGTTCTAAATATATATAAATGTATGTATTAGGTGAAAAATATTGCTTTTTTTGACGTTACGGTTATTGATTAAACATTTCATAATTATATTTTATTGATTTATATTTGTTCTAGAAATCTAAACTAATTTTTATATCGAAATTGCTTCATCATTATCCTTTAAACATTTTAAGGTAAATAACATCCATTTTCACCCAATGAGGATATGATTTTTACAAATTAAAATTGAAAAATACTTAACACTCTTCCTTTTAACAATAAAACAATAAATTCCAAAAATAATTAAAAAATAATTTGAAAAACCCAATGAAATTAACCGGAATTCTCAATATGCAAAATACTTTATTGACATGCAAATTCTGATGAAAAATACTAAAATGCAACAACAAATGCACCAAAATTTGTATTTTAATATTTTTTTCTAATTTTTCCCATTTTACACAATCTCTATTTTTAATTGGAAAATATATATTTACTTTTTTATTTATAAAAAAAACTTCTTTATTTATGAACAAACAACTAAATTCTCTTAAAAAAAAGGTAGGCAAAAAACTTAGTTGATTCACTGTATACTTTGTTGGGTCTCAGATATATATTTTTAAGAGTTACCAACGAAATAATAAATATATACTTATATCGTATTTTTTGCTTATATCTAGATTGACAAAAATTTTGCACAGTGAGATTCCATGATTTTTTATTATTCATTTATCATCTTTTTAAAAAATTCCAATACATTTAATGTTATTTTCCGCACTTTTGTCTGAAATAATTTTAATTACGCTCTAAATTTAAAAACCTTCTATTTTTTTTTTTTTTGTTTGCCGGTATACAAGATTTCTTGTTTTCTTTTCTCATTTTTAATTATAGCACTTTTGTTATTGTTTGTATATTTTATCAGTTTAAAATACCAAATGGCACATAATATTTTTTTTAACTTAAGTAGGTGCACAACTTAGATCGAAATAAATTCTCAAAATGCACGAAATTAACTTGAACTATTTATATACGTCACAGTTGCGCTTCTTTATTTAATTTTTTTTAAATAAATTTTGTATTAATATTGTTATTTACATATTAATTATGAATTTAAAAAAAAACACTATATACCTTGCTTATGATCTGGCACTTCATACGTCAAATTACTAAATTCAATATTTACTTTATATCCGGTTGGTAAAATTTGAAATTCACTTTTTGTATCATTTTGCAGCCGTTCAACCGATTCGATTTCATCCATTATAAACAATTAACATTAATAAAGTATTAAAAAAAACTAAAACAAACAAAAAATAAACAATTTTAATTTGATCGCTTATATCGATCACCGAGCGACCGATGCAACAACCTTCTGATACGTTGAGAATCTATTCACTTTCTGTTCTAGGGAGAACACCCCAAAAAAAAAGTTGGCTCGAGTAAACAGCAAACAAACAGACGACGAAAATTATCACAGTACTTACTCGTAAATACAAACATATTAGAAATGTTTTAAAATTTTTGCAATAACTGGAACTAATACTAACAAATAAATTATTTGCTAATTCCAGTAGAGTTCTTGTTTGCAAGTATTAATTAATGCAATCGAAAAGCTACACTTAAACAAATTAATTAATAATACTTAACAAAAATAGTTTTTAGTATAAGTATAAAAAATGAGAAATTTGTCAAAAATATAAAAACAAGTATTAGTTTTCATAAAAAACATTTATTTTGAATTGTACCTTGTCTCAGATATACATACTTGAGCTATTTATTTATTGTTGAATAGAATTGTGGACATTTTAGTCAAATTTTGAAGTGAGCTATTTTAGGGGCAAGGGTCAAATGAGGCTCTTTAATTATAAAGTTTTTTTTTGTTTTTTTTTGCAGCTTTTTGTCGAGATACTAGAATATTAAACATAATTATGAACTTAAAAGCCCTATTCGAAGAGTATGAGGGCTAGGTGAAATAATGGACCGATGTTAACCAGTTTCAATAGGCTTCGTCTCCAGTACCATAGAATATCATATGCCAAATTTCATTAAATTATCAAAATTTCGACCTGTAATTTGATTACAAGGTTTACAAGTCCTATTCGGGGGTTCAGTTGTGTGGGGCTAGTTGAAATAATGGACCGATCTAAACCATTGCCTTCGTCCCTGGCACAATAGAAGATCATGGGTTAATATTTAAAACTGAGGCCTGTAGTGTGCTATTTATACCCTACACCACTTTAGGTATAATTCAATGAAGTTTGGTAAATGATCTTCTATTGTCCCAGAGACGAAGCCTATTGAAAATGGCAAAGATCGGTCCAGTAGGGTAAAGTTACAAAACCCAAGTTTTATATAAGGCTTGATGACCCTCACGAATTCCATAATAATAGGTCCTCATATGACCCTAGCCCCTATGAAAAGTCTCTATCAAAATTTCACTTAAATGTCCACAATTTTAGTCAACAATAAACGGCTTAAGTATGTATATCTGAGGCAAGGTACAATCCAACTTAAATGCTTTATTATGGCAACTAAATCACATTATACTTTTGTCAAAAGTGTAGGGTATTATATGGTCGGCCACGCCCGACTATAATTTCTTACTTGTTTTTGGTACTTTTTCATTCTCTAACTGCCGGTTCACACTAGGAAACTTTTCTTGGGAAACTTTTGATTTTGCGTGAGAGAGAAAGAGACAGAATATCATTCATCTCTCGCGGTACGGAGTTTCTCGTTCTCGGAAACTTGTTTTGTTATTCTTCTCATTCGTACATCAACAAATCAATTAACACGTAGTTTCTGAAACAAAAGTTTCTATGTGTCGACATTAAGGAAACTTCAAAATAGAATTAAGAAAAAGTTTCTCAAGAAAAGTTTCCTAGTGTGGACCAGGTCTAACTGATAATTTTTAAATGTTCTATGATATTGAACTTAGAAACATGAAGTTATGCATATACACAGAGGAAAAAAAGGTTCAAAAACCGTTGCCAAAAGTGAGCTTACTACGTTTATTAACATTTTGGCAACGCTTCGTTGTCATTTCAACAACGCATTGTTGTTATTTCGATTACGCTTCAAATCTCTTTAGGCAATGAATCGTTGTCATTTTAACAATGCAATAGTAAGTATATCGACAACACCTGTCATATTCTTCATAATTTTGTGTTCTTATTGCTGTTCTTTGTTTTCGTATTTGCCACTTTCTTTTAACAAAAGCAATTGTTTTATTTATATGAGTTGAATCATTATATTTTATTACATTCACCTCCATTTTCTTAATAGCTAGATATTTGTAATCATAGCAAAAATTGTTTGAATGCATCTTTCAATACTCGCTTAGCTGAACCATGAAATCAGCATGTTGGTAAATGAGGATATGCGGAAAAATGGCAAGATCACTTGAAGAACTACAACTTTAATTCGGGTGTTAGTATGTTTTTGGTCTACAGTTCGATCTCTTTCCAACCCGACGAAGAAGAATGACACGATCGCAATTAAGTTATCAGAGAACCCCATTTCTGACCTTGAAGGGCAACTCATTAAGCACCCGAGAGTGAAATAGTGAAACGAAGAGTTGTTCGCAAACTTCACAACCATCCAGTCATGGACATACCACAGCCATTCGCCTGTGGTTATACCCATTTTAAAACCCCGGGAAAAAAGCGACGGAAGGACTATCACACAGGCCTATATCCTTTCTATCACCAGTCGCAAAGACTGTTATGGCATCCTCCCCCAGCTGTCCAGTCGCTCGTCACCAGCATGTTTTCCGCAAATGCACAGCACCACCACAACATAAACCGGCATTTGCCATTCAATTCTCATAAGGCTTAAATCGGCGAAAGCCTTTCGATACGATTATAAATATCCAGCCATTAAGAAAATGGAGGTGAACAGCACGAAGAGATAGGTCATAAATTATCGGAGTATTTATTAGTTTAGAGACAGACGCTCCTAGCCTCGTAATGTTAAACAAGACGCACCTCAAGATTTTGTCACTTTTCTTTAACTTCTACCTCTCTAAACTCCCCGAACAAGGCGTGGTCATGGTTTCATATGCAGACGATTGTACAGCATTGATGAATTGTACAATCTGGTGTAACCCCACGGAACACATCAGATCTCTACTGCACGTAACCTGTTATAATCACCAGCGAAGTCGTCAATAACACCTGGGCGAAAGAAGAAAACTTAACCGTGGTCGATGTTGAAATTTGATAGCCTATTTATGAACTTCCATAGCTTAGCCGGCAGCACTTGGGGTATGGATAATGAAAACAATGACAGTTGTCATCAGAGAAGTCATACTAACATTAACCTTATACAGTTGGATACTCCCCCGAGGCATGTCAGAAGGATCTTCGTATACGGCATTCATTGTGACGCCATTAATTACGCGATAGGGTGATGTTCCCAGAGAAGCAATACAATGACAGTTGTCATCAGAGAAGTCATGGATACTCCCCCGAGGCATGTCAGAAGGATCTTCGTATTCAACATTCATAGAGACGCCATTAATTACGCGGTAGCAGTATAAAGCATGAATGTCGTACTTGTAGGTCGCCTATAGCACCACAGAAGAAAATATTTTTGGACCTGGACATTGATGTATAACCCCCAACTAGATTATTTTAGCTGTTACAACAGCTGAATTACATGTGTCGACATAATTTTTTTATGCGATTTACACAATCTGTACGAAATTCAGTTTGAATTACCAACGAATAATGTCATAACGAACTGAATTTGACACTAATTCACTTTCAGCAAATTTTGAGAACAATTTTTATGGAACCATCGTATACAATATATAGAATATTTCTATACAATTTAAATTTAACCCTCGTATTTAAATTGCACATTTCTGTTGAAAAAAATGTCTCGCCGTTTCCGACTTATCTAGGTAAAATGTCATTTCATTGGCCTTAGTATGTGTATTAAACCGATAATATTTTTTTATATTGCCAAACTTGTGGTTTTTTTATTCTTTGTTTCTTAATTTCAAATAATCAAATATACTATATAAATATTTTAATATAATTTCGTATTAAACAATATATTCAGATACAAACATATACATATGTAGGTACAAATCATCCAATGCTCCCACAAATGCATAAAGAATGGGTCGTAAATAACGGTGATATGAGCATATACATATGTATGTATGTTTCTTGGAGTCCATTCCTTTTGTAAAAATACAATTTGTCTTGGTTTTTAACAATGTTTTCAAATTGTAAACAAAAATATGGGCTTTTTGGAAACTTAAATTGGAACTTTTTACTTTTTTAAAAATTTTAATATAAAAACAAGTAAGAAATTATATGATCGAGGCCGACCATATAATACCCTACACCTGTTATAAATAAAATGTGATTAAGTTTTCATAATAAAACATTTAAGTTGAATTATACCCTACCTCATTTATACTTAAGTCATCTATTGTTGAACAAAACTGTGGACATTAAAGTCAAATTTTGAAAGGGGCTTTTTATAGGGGCTAGGGTCAAATGAGGCCCTATAATTATAGAGTTCATGAGGATCATCAAGGCTAGTATTGAACTTGGTTTTTCAGCTTTTTGTCGACGTACGAGTATAATAAACATAATTATGAACTTAAAAGCCCTATTCGGCGGGTCCAGTTGTATGGGGGCTAGGTGAAATATGCCATTTTCAATAGGCTTAGTCTATGGTACCATAGAAGATCATATAACAAATTTCATTGAATTATGTCCAAAATTTTAACCTTTAGTTTGATTACAAAATTTACCAGCCCTATTAGGAGGTTCAGTTGTATAAAGGCTAGGTGAAATAATGGACCAATCTTAACCATTTTTAATAGGTTTCGACCCTTCAATTTCATTGAATTATTTTCAAAATTGTTGTTTAATTACAGATTTATACGGACGGACGGACAGACGGACGGCCAGCCGGACTTATACTCAGAAAATAATTCTGAGTCGATTAGTATACTTTAAGGTGGGTATAGGACCTATATTATTATACCCTACACCACTATAGTGGGGAGGGTATTATACGTTTGTGCTGATGTTTGTAACATACAAAAATATTGGTCCAATACCCACCTTAAAGTATACCGATCAATTCAGAATCATTTTCTAATTCGATTAAGACATGTCCGTCCGTCCGTCTGTCCGGCTGGCTGTCCATGTAAACCTTGTGCGCGAGGTACAGGCCGCAATTTTCAAGATAATTTGATGAAATTTGGACCAAGCATGTTTTTTGGCACAGGGACGAAGCCTATTGAAAATGGTTGAAATCGGTCCATTATTTCACCTAGCCCCCATACAACCGTACCTCCCGATTTGAACTTCTTATGCCATAATTACGTTAAATATACTATTATCTCTCTAAAAATTGGCATAAATAAGTTTTACATAAGTATAAATGACACTGCAGATTTTCGTAAGGATCGGCCCTTATTTGACCCTAGCCCCCATACAAACCCCTCTTCAAAAAATGTATTAAACGTCTAAAATTGACTTGTAACCATTTGTATCGCAATGAAACTCAACAAAACTGTTATTTAAAAATATATCCTTTTCCCAAATTTACCGAGGATCGGCCCAATTTGACCTATATAAAGCCTCATTTAGAAATTTAAGTTTTTGCTTAAATATTTTGAAAAAATATTCAACATAAAAGTTTCTTTATAAAAGTAAAAATTTTAAAAATATACTCATGGTGTAGGGTATTATATGGTCGGCCATGTCCGACTATACTTTCCTACTTGTTGTGCATTACAAACATCAGCACAAACCCAATATACCCTCCCCAAAGGGTTCCCTTTAAAATTTCTTTGAGTGTATATTTTTTTTTAGAATCATATTCGTCAAACAAATTAATATTTATAGGAACTGGTTGCAACTTTATATCTGTTGTATGTTAACATTGAATTGCTTTTTTTATTAAAAACAAATAATATGCATCGTCATCGATATACAGTTAATTATAAAAAAAAACTATTAAATTAATTTTATCTTAAAACTGGTTGTTGCTTTTATTGATATTATATTCAATTTAAAATAAAACAATTGACTAAAAATTAGATTTACAAATAAATAATTCAGAATTTTAGTAATAACTTAATAGCACAAGTTTTGCAACATTATATAAATTTTATAAATTTAATATAATGCATAAATTAAAAATTAATGCAAATATTTTTGGTTGGTGTAGTCAAGAAAGAGGATAAGCAAAATCAGCAATGTTGCCATCATTTTATATCTTTTAGAGCGAGTTTTTTTGTTAGCGATAAAATCGGTTTATTTAATACAAAAATAAATTTAATCTGATGTTAATCCCTTTGATGTTTTTGAGCACAATATTAAACCTTGCTGTTTGTGCTCAAAACGATCACAAGTAAGAAGTTATAGTCAGGCGAGGCCGACCATATAATACCCTACAAATTTTACAAAAATTAAATGTGATTTAGTTGTCATTTAAGTTCAATTGTACCTTGCCTCAAATATACTTAAACCGTTTATTGTTAAATAAAATTGTGGACATTTAAATGAAATTTTGATGGGGGCTATTCATAGGGGCTAGGGTAATATGAGGCCCTATAATTATAGAATTCGTGAGGGTCATCAAGTCTAGTATAGAATTTGGTTTTGCAGCTTTTTGTCGCCATACGAATATATTAAGCATAATTATGAACTAAAAAGCCCTATTCGGTGGGTCCAGCTGTATGGGAGCTAGGTGTAATAAATCACCCATGTTAAACATTTTCAATAGGCTTTGTCTACGGTACCATAGAAGATCATGTGCCAAATTCATCAGCACGAACCAAATATACCCTCCCAAAAATCACCACAAAAGCCACAGCAATAAGTATATTTGATACATATTTTATTTTAAGTCTGGAAACACTGTTTGTTTACGATACACATTTATGTATACATTGAAATAACTGCCGGTCCACAGTAAAAAACTTTTTTTTGGAAAACTTTTGAGAAAGAGAGAAAGAAAAACATTCATCTCTCTCGCGGTACGGAGTTTCCCGTACTCGGAAACTTGTTTCGTAATTCTTCTTTTTCGTACAACAAATCAATGCAATTAAGACCTGGTTAACACTAGGGAACTTTTTGGGAAACTTTTGATTTTTGTGTGAAACAGAAAGAGAAAGAAATATCAACCATCTCTTTCTCTCACACACAAAATCAAAAGTTTCTCAACAAAAGTTTCCTAGTGTGAACCAGGTCTAACTCATAGTTTCTGAAACAAAAGTTTCTATGTGTAAACATTAAGGAAACTTCAATAGAGAATTATGAAAAAGTTCCTCATCAAAAGTTTCTAGTGCTGATCGGGTCTACAAAACTTTTGATTTTGTGTGTGTGAAAAAGAAATGATTAATATTTTTATCTATTTTTCTCACACGCAAAAATCAAAAGTTTCCCTGTGTAAACCGGCACTTTGCAAATGAAGAGAGTTTCAAAAACTGTTGCGGCCAAACAGACTTAACGGCACACGACACGCAAATAAGAGTTGTGTGTCCCTAGGTCGACATATACTTCTTGCAACGATACTGTTTGCGAGACATGTATCAGCTATATTTAATGATAATGGGGAAAACTCGGAATTTCAGTTTAAAATTGGACACTTTTTGGTGTCTTCCAGTGTAAGTTTGGGAACATGAATCAACATTTTAGTGGCAACACTGGTAATTAGTTAAGTGCAGTGGTCGTTAGGGAAATTAAATTTAAGCTTAAAAAATAATAAAGCATACCTTTAGGCTGCCTATTTAAATAAATTGTAGTTCGACAAACAACTGTTATACATAGTGTTGCCAGTCATTGTGTATTGTTGCATTGTTTAACTGTTGCCAGATGATTTTGGAGGAAAAAAACCGTCAATATTTTTCAATTGTCCATGACAATACAATTACAACCTAACTTACTGAGCACGATGGTGACGATGACCATACGCCCGTTGGTGGGACCTCCCATACTGACAGGCTAACACACTTCCATCTAGCCTATCAAGGCACCCTATATAACTTTTTTGTTTCAATTTTATGTTGTTTTGAATGATGTGGATTCAATAGTTTTTAATACGAAATACCCAGCAGTTCGACAAAGAGTCAATGCATACAAAAAAGACAGTAATTTCCACTAATAGTTAACCACCTGGATGATCGTAATTCGTATGTTTTGGGTCATTCATCACGAATGTACCCTTTGTAATCGAGAATGAAGACAGTCGTCACTTTAGTGTCCTCTTTGTAAGCGGGATCAGAGACAGTCGTCTCTTTACTGTCCTCAAGTAACCTAGAGATTATACTCTTAAAAGTAGTTTTTTTTTGTTGTACTTCCGAAAGTAGTTATTTTACTCATCTTTTGGAGAAATGATTATTACTTTCTACTTCTATGCCACCATCTGCTTGACTCCAATTTATATCTTTCGGGTCAATAGTCACATTATTGTCCCATAGTATTCTAGAGAGTAGACACTTGAAATTTTTAAATTTTAGTTCCATTAATATCTTACCACCTGGCTGACTCCAATTCGTATGTTTTTGGTCTTTCGTCACAAATAAACTCTTTGTAAACGAGAATGAAGACAGTCGTCACTTTAGTGTCCCCTTTGTAAGCGAGAGCGGAAGCAATCGTCTCTTTACTGTCTTTTTGTAGGGTGTAGAGTGATGATTGACTTCCTCGTAGGACAAGCCCATGTTGAAATGGTTGGTCACCTAGGTAGTCAGGTGGCTAGGGGCCACCACAAGTGGTAGGTTAAGTGGTCAGTTCGAGACCGTCCCGTCGAACTGCTGGGTAAAAACTATTTATTTCCCCTGAACTTAAATGAATGCTTAATCAAAAACAAGAGCACTTTTCATAAAAATTGTCCTGCATCAATATTTTATAAGTTGGATTTGTGTGGACTTTTAAACACATTATATTATTTGGAATATATAATACGAAAAACAATCTTTTAGATGATTTTTATTGAAAAACAACATTATATTAATGTTTGATTATATAATTCTCATAAAACTAATTATTTAATTATACACGTACACTGTGTTTACTTTAAAAGTATTTAAGAAATGCAAAAACAAATTATTTGCTTATGGCTAAAAAAACTCTCTCAATATTTGTTAAGCGATAAGAAATAAGAAAGTAAAATATTTATATTTTCAATCAAAAAAGATTTATTTATTCTTATCAAAAGAGAAGGAAAACAAAATTAAATACATACATAAATATATTATTAAAAAAATAAAAATTTATGGAGTATTGCTCCTCACAAGAATGTAGAAAAATAATTCATTTTTTTTTCTTTTTTTAGAAACAAGACAAAAATATATTTGTTATACTTATTTAATTCTGCTTTAGTTTCGTTTAGCGAAAAAAGCTAAGCATTTTATATTATTTAGCAAAATAATTGTTTATAATTTAAGGCTTTTTGTCCCTTTAAGCACATAAGGAAACATTTGACAGTGATGTTCGTTCGTTCGCTTATATTAACGAAGAAAATATGTTTAGGTGTTTAAACGCTAGTAGAGAAAAGTAGTTGTAGGTAGTCTACTTTTTGGACAAATTTTCCAAGAAAGTCTTATGACGTTTGATGGCATCTTCGTGTTCCTTGATTTGTTGATGATGGAATTCAGCTTGATGGATTTGATCATTCTTCAAGCGTTCCAATTGTTCTTTTTGCTAAAATTTAGAAAAAATAGAATAAATTATATAATTTATTAAATAAAAACAAATATGTTGTTTGTATTGTTGTGTAGCTATGTATGTATGTATGTATGTATGTATGTATGTATGTATGTATGTATGTATGTAATCTTTTTCCAACCGTTATCGGTTTATAAAAAATAGCATGTGCATGATAAACAAGTAAAATGATAAAAATTGGAAGATTGAAAAAATATGTATTCAAACTTTTCGAATCATATTATACAACAACAACGTTATAGTGGAAAGAATGTCCAGGCCCAAAAATTGTACTACTTCAACAGGATGTGTCAAAAAATATATTAGATAAAGCTAATTTGATTTGCTTAGTTGAATATGTATTGGGACTCCTGGAGACACGGAACGATATAGGCGTGACCATAAGTATTCAGGCCTATTCTCTCCTATACAAAAAGCATGCAAAAGGGAATAAACTCCCTGGGAATTATTGTTCATGATTGTCCAGATTAAGTCTGTTGCTCTATCCCTTTCCTAGTTGCGCTAGAACTAATCTTGTTTTGGTGGTAGATTTTCTTTACTATGGGCGTTTGATGATTAGGACTCATGGAGACACACTATCAAGTCTGTTGCTCCATGTCTTTCCTAGTTGTGCTAGAACTACTCTTGTTTTGGTGGCAGATTTTCTACACTTGATGAACTCGAAGTACAAAATATAATTAATATGATGTCTTTCAAAGCTGTCATATAAGAGGACTAATATATCAGATCCTGCTTATAACCACGTTGATTCTCTTGGTATATTTGAATGTCTTTTTTAACATGCCTTAGGAGAACATTTATTTGTGTGATCTTAAAGTTTTAATGACTCCTTCAGAACTGTTTAGTCAACATGACATTGTACTCCTTGGCTGATATTGTTCCAAAATAATTTGTAAGCAGCTCATTACATTTTGGCAGCTTAAACGTTTTTCCAATGAGTTTCACTGAGAGGTGACCTCATCCAAGTCCAACATTCATACGGTATATGAATGTTGTTCAAATCTCCCTTATACGACAACTGATCTATCGGACACTGCACATAAATACGTCTGTTTTCCTTGTATATACGAAAGTCCTTCCTTACATGCCCCAGGGGGACATTTATCTGCTTGATCTTCAAGTTGTAATTACTACTTCAAACCTGTTTAGTCAACATGACGTTGTGTTCCTTGACTGGAAGGATTCCGAGTTAATTTGTCCTTTTTACAGCATTTTGATGTTTTTCCAATTGGATTTCTGAAGCAGCTTGATTGCATTGACAAGAGCTGAGCGAGTAAATACATATGTCATCAATTGTAACCTCAAGTTTAGAGTTTCTGCTCCATTGAACACAGCATATTCTACTTCCATATTCCTTGTTCTCCTTTTTAAGGGAATCACAATAGACCGTCATTAGGATCTTAAAGGATGTACTTTTAAACTCTTAAGAAAATTTTAATGAATAGGGTAAATGTACCAATAGTCGGCAGTTTAACTTTTTTCTCTTTTTCAAACTATCCCCCTAAAGAGTCGGTAAATGTTATTACGATTATTTTTAGCTATTTCAATTATGTGTTTAGTTAAGTTTTAGATCTATTTAACTTTTTTGAAAAACAAATAACTAGTTTTTAGTAATTTGTAAATTTTGTTAAAAACTCCACATTTTCCAATAGTCGGCACCAGTGTTCCTAAGTTCGACAAAAAATGTCCCTATAGTCGGCAGTAGATTTTTTGTTTGAAAAAAGCATATTTATTTATAGAAAAAAGTTATATATACACAATTTTCCAAAGAAAATATTTAATTAAATTTTTTCTATAGAAATAACTGTAATAATATCGTTTTTTCTGTAGAAAAATATGTTATAAACATAATTATAATTGTAATAAGTATCCATAATAACATTTTTTTTCTATAGAAAAAGAGTTATACATGCAATTTTCTGTACAATATTATATTTTTTGCTAGAGAAAAAAGTAATTTTTTATAGGGAAAAGTGTTATATGTACTGTTTTTTAAAGAAAATCTTTTATAAAAATATGCAATTTCCTATAAGAAAAAATTTAACATAAGTTTCGTAGAGGATATTATAATAAGAACACTTTTCTATAGAAAAATTGTCATACTAGGAATTTTCTATAGAAAAAAAATGTTATACTCATAATTTTTTTGTAAAAACACAGTCAAGAAGCAATTTTGTTAGAAAAAATTTCAATATGCAAAATTTTTAATAGAAAAAACTGTTATACACATATTTTTTGTATAGAAAATTATATTCTGTAGTAAAAAATTGTAATCTTCCGTAGAAAAAGCTATTATAGAAGTAATTTTCTATAGAAAAAAGGGTATACACACAATTTTTCATAGAGAAAACTGATATACACATAATTTTTTGTATCAAAAATTGTTATACATAAAATTGTATACACATAATTCTCTATGGAAAAAATGTTGTACAATAAATTTTCTATAGAGGAAATTGTAATATACATAAATTTTTATAGAGAAGTGTTATACATAATTTTTTTTACAAAAATAACTGTTATACATATAATTTTTGAAGAGAAAATTGTTATATAGAAATTTTTCATAGTAATATACCCAATTTTCTATAGAGAAATAATTAATTTTAGAGTGCCGACTATAGAATACGTATGATCGAACTTAATACCCAGTAGTCGGCACCCCTATGCCGACAATAAGAATTCATAAAAAATTGTGTTCCTAATGGCGGCAGCGATTAAAATTACAAAAAAATATATTTTTAACTAACTTTTTCACTTTAAATTGAATATTTCAACTGTTTTCTTTCATTTAAATCAATTTTTGTCAAATAGTTCATTTAATTTCATATAAATATTCACTTGTTTAAGGTGGCACTAAAACTAAATTTTTTTTAAGAAAACTGACAGTACTACAAATGCTGCAAAGCTGTCACTAAAAAACGTCAAATATTGAGGAAATTAGTAATCCTACTTAAATTTACTCATTTCATAAAGCAAAAAGACCATATTTTCTATGAAATATAGATCAAACCTTAATAAATTTGTACAGCTTTTCTTATTTATTTACATTTTTATGTAAAAGATGCCGACTACTGGGTGATGCCGACATTAGGTGCATTTACCCTACATTCTTTAAAGTTTTCTATCTATTTCAATTTGTTTATACCGGCTTATTATTGATTGAAAGTTTTGTTGTTGCTGTATTTGTGACTGAATACATGTTTAAATTAAAAAAAGAGTTTAAGTGTAAAAGAAACGACACCACCACCTTTAAATGACTTTTAAAAGCAAAGAAATAAAAAAAATAAAAACAACACGTGTGGAATTTTTAGAAATCATAAAGATTTCAGCAAGAAACAAATCAATGGAATTATTATATAAAAAAATACATACATAATGTACATTCAAAATTAGAATTTAAAAAAAAATTATTCTTTTTTCTTGAAAACAAAATAAACAACATATGAATGTGATGACCTCATAATAACTGTATGTACTTTCTTCAACTTAAATCTGAGTACAAAGTTACGTACACATACATATACTAATTGAATAATTGCAAATACATACATATTTTTCAACACACTTTTATAAGAAAAATAACAACAAACGATAAGAAATTTTATAACTTTACCTTCTTATAGAAATATTCTTCTTCACGAGCTGCTTCCATTTTGCCAAAGGCGCCACCGGCTGAACGAATGGAACCACCACCGCCACCTCCTCTACCAGCACCACTACCCAATTCACCCAAGTTGCTACACATTCTGACAAATCTAGCAAATGCAAAAGAAACAGAAGTAAATTTTATAAAAAAATATTAAAAACAAATAAGAAATTATGAAATGTATTTTATATAAGATAAAGTTGCTATATATTCCGATAAAACCAATGGGTCTAGAGGTGAATTATTAGATCAAAGTCAATAATTTCTATTCTTGTTGTGATCCCATAACAATTTTCATGCAATTAGCTACAGTTTGATTGTAAGAATGGACGGACATTTTAATCGACTACTTATACACATATTGCAAAATTTGGACTAATGAAAAACAACTTAGTTTACGCAAATCGGAATACTTTATCTATATGTGCCACAAATATTAGCAAAAAGTCATAATACACAACCCACTATGGTAGTGTATTGTATAAAATAATTAAAGAAAATGTTTAAAAATAAATTGCATTAAAATTCCATGTTTCAAATTAAATGACAAAGCATTTATGGTTGAAAAACAATAACAAATAATGTATATAGTTGAAATTCACTTATTTAAAATGTTAAAAATTCTATAAATTTACTAAAGACGCAATTATATGTAAAAATTTAACTACGAAATAATTATTGTTAATTATTATTGAAAAAAGGAAATCTGTAAAAACTTACTGCACTCCACCGGGATACAAACTGCGTCTGGCCACAAACATTTTGAATTGGTTTTTTAAATTAACAACTGCAACAAAAATAAAAAAAAAAAATATTTAAAATTAATTTTCACTTTATTTCTGACTCCATCAAAAAAAAAAAACAATGAAATAAATAATATATAGAAAAGCTGTCTGTGCTATTTATTCACCTTTATCTTATTGAAAAAAATACAAGTTTACTTTGCAACGACTACAAGTTGAATAAATCAGTCTGTCGGTTTTTTTGCTAAAAATTATCTGGAAAAAGTAGAAACTTCTTTTTTTCGTTTTTTGCCGCTTTTTCTAGTTGTTTTATGCATTATTTTACCCTACACCACCGTAGTGGGGTGGGTATTATGCGTTTGCGCTAATGTTTGTAACAAACAAAAATATTGGTCACACACCTACCTTAAAGTTTAACAATCGGATCAGAATCACTTTCTGAGTCGATTTAGCTATGCCCGTTCGTATGCCTATGTGTTCATGCAAAGCTTGTGCACACGTTACAGGTCGCAATTTTCAAGATAATTTGATGAAATTTGACACATACTTTTCTTTTAGCCCAAGCACAAACGTTATTGAAAATCGGTTCATTATTTCGCATTGCCCTCAAAGTAGATGTAAATTCCTCTACCAAAATTTATAAGGATATGTCGATATTTACCCCTTCTCTCCTATAAACCCTCTTGCTGAAAATCTCGTTTAAGAATTAAATTTTTATTATTTAAAATATAATTTCACATACCACACTGACTGGTGTAGTTTATCATGTTGTCGGCACGACTATACCATCATATTTGTTTTTTATTCTCATTTATTCATTTCGTTTTCATAGTTGTTTTTCAATTGAGCAGCATGATTCAAATAATTTTATTTTTAAACCCCATCACCTTCGTAGGTAGGGTATACATATATAAGTTTGTCATTCCGTTTGTAATTTTTACAATATAATTTTCCGATCCTATAAAGAATATATATTCTAGATCCTTATAGATAGCGAAGTCGACTAAGCCATGTCCGCAAAATCGGTTTATATATAACAATATAAGAGAAACAATCTGAGACCTTTGAAAATTTTGTCGACATCTAAAAAATTTTGTACGTCGCTTGTTAATAAAAAACAGTAAACCGCTGGAAACAACAACAACGACCTTTTCTAATTTGTGTTTGTTGTTTTTATTTTTTTCTTTTTTACAGAGATGGGAAAGTATATATGAACGTAATGTGAATTTTGGAAATACATATTAAAAAAAAATCTTAAACACTATGGTGAATGGTATATAAGATTCGGCATAGGAGAATATAGACTTTTTACTAGGGTTTTATAAATCGACTTTCGAATAATCGAACAATCGACTTTTTGTCGAAAAAAGTCGAAAAGTTGAAGTCGACTATTTTGTTCCAAAAAAGTCGATAACTCGACTGTCGTCTATGAAAAAGTCGAAAAGTCGGAAAGAGTCGATAAATGCCGAAAAGTCGGAAAAAGTCGAAAAGTTCGAAAGAGTCGAAAAAAGTAGGAAAAAGTCGAAGAAAGTCGGAAAAAATCGGAAAAAGTCGAAATTAGTCGGAATAAGTCGAAAATAAACCGTTTTGAAATGGTGATAATTTATTGGTATTCTGACTTAATTCGGTACCGGGACTTTATCGTTTATCGGTATTTGGACTTATTTCGGTATAGGTACTTTAGTGTTTTTGGTTTATTGACATATTTTGGTAACAGTATATTATTTTATCGGTTCTATTTACAGACTATTCCTATTATAGTGGTAAGTTCATTATGATTAAAATAATGTTTTTTTTTGGAATTAGCAAAAGACAAATAATTTTAGATCCAACATTTTAGTTATATGACGAGAAAGAGAACTACTTCTTTCATCAGGCACACATGTGTTTCCTACAGTGGATGGTCTATCAGAAGTATTCCAAAGATTCGCTTACCATATTTATTGGCTTGGTATGTTCACAGGAACGGCAATTCATTTCGGAAACACGATTTCTTCAGGCTGTTTTGAATTCCATGCTATTAGAGTCCAGGTGACAGTACTCAACTGGCTGTCTATAAAATAAAGCAGCCCTGAGCACCTCTTCCTTCTGTTCAACAATCCTGTCTCATTTATGCCCACTGTACAAGAGAAAACTTCGATCATTGACGACACTGTGAGAGGACGTAAACAACGATGGTAGCAGTTGTGTCTAAAGAATGACTGGAGATTCAGTCTAAGTAAGACACTCCTGTTCAGATGCTCAAGAGTGCTACCACAGGTTTAGGGGATAACCTCTTTGTCAAAATTAACGTGGCGGAGGACCATGTTTTTTAAACTGAATTCAAAACAGTCTGGTGGTGTGGTTACAGAATTTTAAAGAAACGAGAGTTTATTTTACCAAAACTTGTGCCACTTAGGGCGAGTTTTTCTGATAATGATAATCTTCATTCTTTGGTTAAACCTGGTTTAATATATGTTTCGTGTTTTTCAGTTATCAGTAAAGATACTTATTATCTTAGTTTAACTGAGTGTAATTGGCCAATTAAACTCAAGTTATAAGTGAGAAAACACAATTAACAAAAACAATAAAACAATGATTTCGGAAGAACAAAAACATAATATTTTAAGTAAATTGCAATTTGCTGATTTGTTTTGTTTTATTAATTATTGTTTTAAATGTTTATTTAACATTTTTCCAAAATTTTCCATTTTACAAAAGTATTGTTTGCAAAAAACAGCTGTTCATTGTTTATGTTTTTGAGTGAAAACTTGGCCATATTAACAAAGTTAACTGAGCTTAAATCTAAAACTGAAAAACACAATCATCGGTTAAAGTCCGCCTAAATTTGTTCCGAGTTTAATCTAATAGCAAGTTAAGCCTAGTTTAACTGATGAGTAGGAAACCCGCCCTTAGTGCTGGCCAAGTTTTCACTCAAAAACATAAACAATGAACAGCTAATGCGCTACTTCGTATAACTGTTCTAAGTTATGCGTTGTCTTCATTAAACGCGTGCTTTCGTTTTACCTCAGAGTGAGGTTATGTTTTTTGTTGGTGGAGACCATAGAATACTCACGATATAATTGGACCATGGAGACCATTTAAACTCAAATATAAACTGGTGGAGACCATTAAAACTCTGGAACTTTTTTCTGGTGGAGACCATTAATACTTTTGATGAAATCAAGTCCGGATGCTCCAACTTCCTATATGAAGGTATAGGTCGGTGTGATAACCTGGCAATATGTTGTCTTCATTAAACGCGTGCTTTCGTTTTACCTCAGAGTAAGGTTATGTTTTTTGTTGGTGGAGACCATAGAATACTCACGATATAACCTGGTGGAGACCATTAAAACTCAAATATAAACTGGTGTAGAGGCTTGTATGTTTTCTGATGGGAATCATATAATCAAACTCCCCGGGAATTTATTATTCATAAGAGGCTTGTATGTTTTCTGATGGAAATCATATAATCAGTGTAATATATTCTACTGACGACAATACGGTAGTCAGGATGAATACCGCAAGCATCGGGTAGAGTTGGACTAAGACGTATACATATTAAGGCAGGATTATGTGGACAGATTTTAAAGATTTTTTTAGTTGTCGGGAGACTCATTTGATTAAACTTGTGTTCATTCTAAAGGCATAACTTCTCCTTCTACCAACGAGAAGATAGTAGTCGATAGAAAGTACGTTGTCCTCATGACGTAAAGCACGCAATCGGCAGGAGTTGCCTGAGATACTCCAATAAAGTTAACCATTACCACTCATTTTTATATTTTACACAACTCTTTTTCTACAATCCTATAAAGACAAACACATTTCCTAAATTTCTCTTTAGAATCAATAGTAAACTGCAAACGCAACAAATATTTTAAAAATTTTTTATTAACAATTATTTTATTATAAATTCATAGAAATTGAAGCTTCTTAAAAAATAAGTTATTTATTATCATTATAAAGAACATAAAACTCACCATTTATTTTTGCCATTTAAATTTTTTTGTACAAAATTTATTTATTTTTTTTAGTTCTTATTTATTAAATATTATTTATATATACAATTATTTGTTTAAAAATACCAATATATTAAAAAATATATATGTTTTTATTATATTTAATAAATTATTATATATAAGAACCAATCATAAAGTGTATATGTATTAAAAGAAAACTTGAATAAAATTGAAATAGTTTCATATAGAATGATTGCACACGAAATAATAATTATTTACTAAAATAAGAGTTTTCATAAAAACCATGTTGTATAAAATAGTTTAAAACAAAAACTAAAAACAATTAAACTACAATTAATGTTTCAATGAAAAAAAATCACAAAACTAATAAACATAAAATAAGTACCAAGTATCTAAAACGACTCCTTATTTCAAAATGAATTTTTAAAATATATATTGAAAGTTATCATTAGCTCACTTGAGCTCACCAGTTAGTTAGTTACCTTCCAGCTAAAAGAGTGCAAAATACTAGGCATTTAAAGTTATGATATATTTAGTAAGAAAGAAAGAAGAAAAAATAATATTTATAATTTTATAAATTTAATAAAGTGTATATTTTTGTTTCTTTCAATTAAATGCTTAATTTATGTAAAGAGCATATTTGCTTATTAACTAATTTAGTATGTAAATGTATTTTCTTTACAATTTTTTTGTAATTCATAATATATTTTTAAATTTAGTAAAATTCATTAAAAAATCAAATTATTATCATAAAGTGTAGATTAGGATAGAATTAAAAATTAAAATTTTTTATCAAATATTCTTAATTTATATGTTTTTATGTGTCATATTGCCTTAAATTGAGTCCAAATTTTGTATTATATTGAGAAATTGAGAAATTTTAAACAAATAAGTAGATTTAAAAATATATATAAAAATACAATAAGTAATTCTTACAAAGTTAATTAATGTATATAAGATTTGTTAAAATGTAGAAAATGTTAAACATAACCAGTAAAGACTTCTTTTGGCAAAAATCTGAAATTGAAATAGTTTTATGTTAAAAATATTATTTTAAAAATAAGTTCTTAACTTAGTTCAAATACAAATTGGTATTTTTAAAAATATCATAAAAATCTTCTAAAATTATTTTCAAAATGTTTAATAACCGAAAATAACTTCTAGTTATCAACACTTTTCGTAATGACTTAGCAATACTTTAAAAACTTGAATTTTTCGAATAAGTTAGAATTTTCGAAAGAAGAAGAGCTGGGAAAGAATTAAAACAGAACCAGAACAGATGTATAACAATCTAGAACAGTATTTGAAAAGAACTAGAACAGAACAAGAACAGAACTAGATGAGAACTAAAACATATTTAGAACGGAAATAGAACAGAACTAGAATAAATCTATAGCAGAACTCAAACAGAACTAGAACATAACTCGAATAAAACTAGAACTGTATTAGAACGGAACTAGAATAGAACTAGAACAGAACTAGACCAAGACTAGAATTAGAACAAATCTAGAACATTTATAGAACAAAACTAAAACAGAACTAGAACATAACTCGAATAAAACTAGAACTGTATTAGAACGGAACTAGAACAGAACAAATCTGGAGCAGAACTCAAACAGAACTAGAACAGAACTAAAATAGAACTAAAATAAAACTTGAACAGAACTAGAACAGAACTAGAACTGAACTAGAATAGAACTAGAACAGAACTAGAACAGAACTAGAACAGAACTAGAACAGAACTAGAACAGAACTAGAACAGAACTAGAACAGAACTAGAACAGAACTATAACAGAACTAGAACAGAACTAGAACAGAACTGGAACAGAACTAGAACAGAACTAAAACAGAACTAGAACAGAACTTAAACAGCACTAGAACTGAACTAGAGCAGAACTAGAACAAAACTAGAACATATCTACAAAAGAACTAGAACAGAACTAAAACATATCTAGAACTAAACTAGAACAAAACTAAAACAAAACTAGAACAGAAATAGAACAAAACTAGAACATATCTACAAAAGAACTGGAACAGAACTAAAACATATCTAGACCTAAACCAGAACAAAACTAGAACATATCTACAAAAGAACTAGAACAAAACTAAAACATATCTAGAACTAAACTAGAACAAAACTATAGTTATATATAACAAATCTTGACAATTTTTACAACTTCAAAATTTTTTCGAGTTCCACTTGAGGACAAGTTATTTTCCGAATTGTAATGATATTTTTAATTTTAAGAATACTGAACTAGAACTGAACTAGAACTGAACTAGAACTGAACTAGAACTGAACTAGAACTGAACTAGAACTGAACTAGAACTGAACTAGAACTGAACTAGAACTGAATTAGAACTGAACTAGAACTGAACTAGAATTGAACTAGAACTTAACTGGAACAGAACTAGAACTGAACTAGAACTGAACTAGAACAGAACTAGAACAGAACTAGAGCAGAACTAGAACAGAACTAGAACAGAACTAGAACAGAACTAGAACAGAACTAGAACAGAACTAGAACAGAACTAGAACAGAACTAGAACAGAACTAGAACTAAACTAGAACTGAACTAGAACAGAACTATAATAGAACTAGAACAGAACTATAACAGAACTTGAATAGAACTAGAACAAAACTAGCTTAAACAGAACTAGAACTGAACTAGAGCAGAACTAGAACAAAACTAAAACAAAACTAGAACAGAAATAGAACAAAACTAGAACATATCTACAAAAGAACTAGAACAAAACTAAAACATATCTAGAACTAAACTAGAACAAAACTATAGTTATATATAACAAATCTTGACAATTTTTACAACTTCAAAATTTTTCGAGTTCCACTTGAGGACAAGTTATTTTCCGAATTGTAATGATATTTTTAATTTTAAGAATACTGTAAGATTTATAAGACACAACAGCAGAATAGAATGCATTTTAGGGGCCCACTTCTCATTAGTAATCATTTTGTGCCATATGCATTGTCAGAAGAAACAGTATATGAGAATTGTAACAAAGTTCTTATTTCAATTTCATTCTAACTTTATTGAGTTAGATCGAAGTTTACGAGCTTTTTTCAGTGTTGTAGTCTTATCATTACTTTATATCGCTTTAAAGGATTTGCATGATTTAAAGAATACATTTAAAGTTGTATTTTTTTCAAATATTCGGATTAAACTTTTAAAAAATTCTAGAAAAGCTAATGCATGAAAAAAATCTTAATAAATACCTTTGAAAATTATATTAATTTCTTAACATCTGTAGCCGCTACAAAACCATTATTCTGCGAAACAACCGTTTCGCGCATGCGTGAAAATAGTGTTGAATTGCGTACATTTAAAACGCCACTGCCAATAACACTGTCATTGGCATTTAATTTAACAATAGTTGGTTTCCTTTTAACCACATTTACTCCGTTAACCGTGGAATTAGACGCTGGCGTAGAAGAGACTTGATTTTTGGGTCCCATCATGAAATATGTACGCGGAGCAGTAGGTTTCTCTTTCAATTCTTCTCTCTTTAAGGGAATTTCATTTGATTTAGTTGCTGCAGCTGAAGCTGGACCAGCCGTTTCATTGTTGGCAACATCATTTGGATTAACACGTACATTTGCTGAATATTTAGAAGGTCTTAGTTTTTCTGGTATCATATGTGATTTGATTTCCAGCTCTGTGGTATTAATGACTTCGCAGTCAATTTGCATTAGCACAATATCGCCATTGAGTGACGGATCTCCTGCTGGTAACATGAGAGACATTTTTGGACGTGAACTTTTATTATAAACCGAAGCCGGCAATAGAATATGATCCATATTAAAGGACAAAACATAGAAAGTATCATCTTGCCTTTTGATGCCTCTAAAAAGCCTTAAATATTCTTCACTAATTCTGGGCTTAAACAAACCCAATGAATTACGTTCTCCTTCCATATTCAATTTTGTGTGTTTTTGTTGTGTTTTCGTGTCCAAAAATATTTTACGTTTCTGTTTCGTGCCAATCGGAGCCTGTAGCGGTAAATCGTAGTCCATATAAGAGCCAGAGTTGAATTTAAAATGTTCCATTTGTTCAAAATCATTGCCAATTCCATTGCCAGTTAAATTCAAATAGTCATTGCCGCCAATCCATTTATGTAAGTTCCTTGCCAATCGCATATTTTCCTGTGTAGCATTTGCATAAGTTGTCGTCGTCGTCATAGTCAAAGGCCTTTTTATAGGTGGCTCATCTTTAGCCGATGTGCCATTCATCTTATCCGCTGTGGTACGATTAACGGGACGCAAGAAATGCAATGGCGGTGGTGGCATATTTGCCATTTCAGTTTCACGCTTACTGCGATTTGTCTGTTCGTGAAATTCATGTTCATTCGGAACCCACAACAAACGACGTCCAGTTTGCACCACTGGTTCATCGTTCACTGTTGTCTCGATGGCATTCTCGAGAGCAGATTTGTTTAGATAATTTTGAAAATTTCCCACATTCAATGTAACCATAAACGCCATGGCAAAGAGTACAGCCACATTTTTCTTAACGGTGGCCGCATTCATGCGTTGTTTGAAACCTTTATTCGAGAATGCACCCGATACGTTGGCAGGTTTTGGAGCAATTTTCACATGATGTGTTGTTGAGGCTGCTGTTGTTGTACTACCACAATTATTATGATTATTCGCAGCACTGCCACAATTATCCAAATGTTGTTTGGCATTGTTCAAAAGATATGTTGTATCGATTGCATTTAATACTGCTCCACCATTTTTACCATCCATATTAAGGGTGTTGAGAATGAATTCACTAACATTGCCATGTTTACAATTGCAGGTTTGAGCGAATGCCATTAATTGTGAACGTAAAGAGGAGTTTTCCTAGAAAAGATAGAAATGGTAAAAGATAAATATAATGTTGAATATAGAAATGTAAAATTAAATGATGAAACAGAACTGGGGCATAGCGCTTTTTTCCTTACAAGTGCGGCACTCATACACAAATAGCCTAAGAGGAACATGTTCCTAAATGGAACATGACAATGTGTTCCTTGACTGGGAGGATCTTTCCAGGAGAAGATTGTCATCCCAGCGACAGATAGTGGCCGATATTCCCATGAAAGAAATATCGGCCACTGTCGAACTGTTACAACAACGACTGACCGACCAATAGTTTAATATGTAGCTAACTTCGAGGACCATGTTTCTATTTCGCTATTTCTACGTAATTACTGTGCCGTACTGAGACGTTTGCAGGTTTTACAGAAAATGAATTACAGGTTAGGTTTATTTCCTTTGTACTGGTGATAAAAAGTCTTGTTGACGACTTCGCTTTGGTTCGCTGGTGATAATTGAAGAACTGATATATTTCGTGGAGTTGACCATTCACTAGAACACTTGTACATTCGTCCACATATGAAATGACGTCCACGACTTGTGGAAGTGCGGGATGTTTAGAGAGGTAGAAGTTAAACAAAAGTGGCGATAGTACTTCACCTTGAGGTGCGTCTTATTTAACTCTATGTGGTTTGGAGTGTCTGTTTCTTAACTTTACGATAGACTGACGGCCACTCAGATAATTTTCAATACATCTCTTCGTTTTATTGGGAATTGTGTATTGCATGATTTCCTCGAAGAGTGTAGCATGACTGACAGTGTCAAAAGCCAAGAGCCTCTCATTCACATTGCCTCTGCTGATTTAAGACTTGTGAGATCTGAGTGACAATGGTGGTTAATGCTGTCGTTAGTGATGCTGTGCATGTTAGGTAGCTGCACAGCTAGGGGAGAAGAAGAGTCTTCGCGACTGGTTATAGCAGTGATATCAAACTCCCTCCCACCCACGCGTCTTTTTGAGGCATACCCAGATAGCCGCTTCTACGCACCAGAATGAGTCGAATTTTTGGCAAAGGGCAACAACTAACTATCTGGCTATATAAGAGAATTTTGTGGAAAACTTATTCTGATCTTATAAAAAATCTTTGCAATAATGTCATCGTAAAGGTCTTACAGTGTCAATAATTTAAATAGTTACTGTAGGTATTAATCGAAAAACTAATATTCAGATCGATTTTTTCAATAATTTCGCTTTTATATGTTTATTTCTAAAGAAAGTTGTTTAGTAAATATTTTTTCAAACAAACTTCATAAGTTTTTTACTATTGCCTAAAAGTATACTTTAGTAACTAACATCAAAAGTAATTAAGTTAAAAGTTTGATTAATCATACTTTCATATTAATACTAAAAATCAAACATGTGCTTTTTATTTGTTACAAAATACAAATTTTTGTTTTCCAATACAACAAAACTATAGTTTTGTTGTTAATGTTTTTGTATTAGTTAATGTTTTTGTATTAGTCTATATTTATAAACTAATACTTATGATTAAGTTTAGGCCACAGTTGTTTAATCGCACTAAATATTTTATATAGATATGAGAGTCTATCTTTGTATAATTTCTAATGTTATGATTTACTTTTTCTAAGAAAAAAATAAATATGTATGAATATAATTAACACAATTTCTTTCTAACTATACAATTGTTAAAATGTTTATTTACCTTAACACGTATTATTGCACATAATTTGAACAAAATTCTTTTTGTTGGCAAAAATATTTGATTGTTTTGTTTATATTATATGTTCAATGAACTTAAGATTGTCAGTGTTTAAATACTAGTTGCTTGTGTTTGTATTACAGATTATGTAGGAAGGCTTTCTTTGTTAAAAACATTCATGTATTCATTCATACATACTATGTATGTACAAATTTAGCACGTAAAAGTAGGTAAATACATATGTACATACATATGTAGAAACATATCTACATACAAATGTAAGTATATTTGGTTATTTCGTCTTTATTGTGGTTAAAAGACGGGTTAATAATATATGACTAATACTTTTCCACAATATAAATATTTTCTATATAAATGTATAAAAAAGAGAAAGGTAAGGTAAGAGTGTTAATAGTTGAAAAATTTTATGATGCACAAACTCCATTACACTATGAAATGGAAAAATAAAAACCTAAAACATTTGTGCAAAATTGCAAAAACAATATTTCAAAATTAGTTTAAAATTTCATCATACTACATTCGTTGAAACAATATTTTCATCATTGTATGTTGCTTTAGTTTCTTTTTGAGTTTTTGTAAGTAGAAATTCAATTTCCGGTAGTAAAAGTTAATATTTTTTGAAGGCTACAACGAACTAAGTAGTGTTTTGCTTTTTTTGGAATCTAAAAATTTAAATGGCGCCGCATAAAGCAAGCATAGTGCCAGGGTAACAATCCAAGAAGCCTTGCCCAAGAAATACCGAAACGACCTATACCTTTGTATAGGAAGCCAGTTCGCTAAGACTTAGCTAATGAGTTTTATGGCCTCCACCAAAATTCAATGAGTTTTTTATGGTTCTTCACCATGTATCCGAATGCATATGGTTAATATGTAGAACTCGAAAAACAGTAACGCTATACCGTTATTCGACGCCGTACACTAAACCAATGCGGTAGTGAAACGTAAAACACTCGAAGGCAGAGCAAAAAGGACCCTTAAGAGATAATGGCAATGACGCACGACAAAATTTCTTCACCCAGAGCTGTATTACGAATGTAGTGTTTTGCTTTGTTTGGAATAGGTGTGTAGAGAACTAAAACTTTAAAAAGTTAACTATAATGTTTGGTTAATTTAGGTCCAGTTCCACTGGCCTAGAGATTCATGTGTACAGTTGATGAAAGTAAAAATTGTGAAAAGAAGAAGTCATTCATATCCTTTCTTGCAGCTAGTTATATCTTCTGGTTGATAGTGAACTAAATTGTCAAGGATAGATGATATAATCTTGTTAGTAAGCTATCATGGAAGATAAAACTCTGGAAATAATGTAACTCTGAAAAAATTTTAGCAGTGACACGTGTAAAGTCGTTGAACTCCGAGTGGTTCCGGTGCGAAGTACCAAATGTCAATTACTAATGGTTGTTATTGTTGCAATAGATTGGCTTTAACTGGATGTTCTTATGTACACCAATTGCTGAATTGACAATATTTGGTGTCGTTCCATAGCGGAGATCCAATTGTAGTGATAGCGCTTGGCTAGTGGTAAAACTTTTCAACTGCAACGTATGGAAAAATACTTAATAAATTCCAAAGGTGTGCTGTAAGTTACACAGCATAGGTAACTTAGGATATTCAACTACATTTGTTAGATCAATAGGAAACACTATGTAGAAAGTGTGGTAGGTAGGGCATACTAAGTCTTTATGAGTTTTCGTTAGTCAAACAATTGCCTGATGACCACAGAAAAATGTTGCACGTAACGAATTCTCATGAGCAGAATAACATTGCTTGCTTAGATTTCAGGGTAACACCCACAACAAAGTTTCCTAATAAGACCTATTGGCTTGGATCCATTAGACTGTTCCAGGGTTGGGCAAACCCTACTCACGGATCCAAGGTGGGCACCGATGTCGGTGCTTATATATTACTTTTATAAACATAAAAGATTCATGCGATTTGGAAAGCTACGGAACTCTTGTGAGACAACATAGTGTTTTCATCCTTTAATGAGAAAGTTCTTTAGACTGTTTACAATAAGGCTTTGTTGAATATCAGAACGCTGCAGTATGCAGGTGAAATAGTTAGCGGGCGAACTTACAAAATAGTGTTCAAACCTTCAACCTCCCATAAGGGACATGTGTCTCTGACAGGGGTTATTGAAAAATATAGAAACTACGAACCACATGACACAGTTTTAACAAAGAAAAAAACCTCTTATCTATATGACTGAATCATTTAATCATGAATCATTGTAAAAGCTCGGCTAGGACGCATTAAAAGATGGTAACTGTAAGCAGATGGAGAAGAAAAGTTGCAGAAATTTAAGTGTTAAGTGTAAAGTATAACAATTAGTGTAGAATGGATAAAGAAACCTTGTTGAGTAACTGCCAAACGATTAGCCGGTCAGTGGTAAACTATGCAGCACCAGTATGAACACCTAGTGTTAGCGACACGCAATGGAAGAAGCTTCAAAGCTGTCAAAACACAATTGCAAACGAGGAACGAAACCTACCACGTCGTACTAGAGTGGTATTGGCACAACTTAGATCGGAATAGTGTACCCTTTTAAACGTGTACTGGTCGAAAATAAACGATACCATTCAAGATCTTTGTTCTGCGTGTGGAACAGGCCCTGCATCCAACTCAGTTGGAACCTGAATTCCTTTGGACTCAGCCATTGGATGCGTCTCGTCTACTGGGTTTAGATCTAACGGAGTCGGATAACCAGAGCGAAGAAGAAGAAGAGTAGGAAATAATTTGTAACTATTTATACGTGTAATTTCAGGTGTCGCTGCTACAACAATAACAAAGAAAGAAATCGGTGCTGCACCTGCATGATGAGATAACATCATGCTATTAAAGCTGTTCCTACTGCAATATATTTGGAGGGGGCACTTAAACCACTACCTAGCGGTTTATCTATCAACTAATTTGGATAACCAGAGTGGCGAAGAAGTCAAGTAAGAAATTTCAGTGTTGCTGCTACAACAACACCAAAGAACGAATCAAGTAAATAAATAAAGCTCTAGAAAGATTAATGCTAGAAGAAATTTCATTTCATAAATTTCAATAATCTGCGTAACGTTTGTACACCTTGATGTATTTTATGTATTTTATTATTGTATTTTTATTTGTCTCAACTTAAAACGTCATTAACCCTGAACTTTTCAAAAGAAATTTTAAAATAAACTCTTACTTTTTTAAAGTGGGAAAATTATTTCTATAATAAACAAAAAACATGCTTTCTAAAGAAGAGGAAATTAAATATGTATAAAAATTTATAATTGTTATGAAATTATATTTTGTGAAACTTATTTTTCAAGTTCATTTATTGCATATATTTTATATTTGTGCAGTAAGGAAGAAAACGATGTTTTTTTTTCGCTTTTTTTTAAAAAATGCTTATTCTTATAAAATTATGAATTACTTATCAGTAAAACAAATGGATCGAAATGAAAAATAATAAAACGTATTTAAAGAAAATACTGGCTGCTCGTTTGCCTAGTGATAAGATAAATTTTATAAAGCTGATGACACTAAAATGTCAAAAAGAACAAGATCATATTGTTTTAAAATTAAATGCATTTATAATTTGAAAACTATTGCGTTTTAAAAATGGTGTTTTTTTTAGAAGATAGATTTGATAAGTGTGACAGACATATATAAGTTATGGTTAAATAAATATTTGTATTTAAATTTTATCAGATTGTAATTGTTGGAGTTATTTAATGTTATTTAAAGCTAAAACATGTTTTAAATTATTTGCGTTTTAAAACTTCATTATTAATGTAATTTAAAACATATGTATCTATTATTCTTTCTATAGTAATTATTTGTTTATGGTTTAAAAACAGTTCCTAATTTTGGAGTATAATGTTTTTTATATTTGTTTTTAAATAACATATTTGTATAACAATTTATGATTCCATTTATTATTTATTTTAAAAAATTATTTTTTTAAAAATTCCCTTGCATGTGTTAGTACTCACCCCTTTCAATGAATAATTTTCCTTTTCCAAATCACTGATACGATTCTCTAATCTTTCAACATATTCCTTTTTCTTTTTACGTGACAACGAGGCCGATTCTCGATTCTTAAGCATACGCAATTGTTTTTTCAACAATTTATCATCGTTGAGACCCCTTAACATACCCAAATCGTTGCGATTAGTTCTGGTATGACTTAGTGAGGCTCTGGCAGCAGCCATAACTGCAGCAGAACGTGCATTCGATGTGACAACTTTAGAGGGTTGTTGCTTAACCAACATGGGTCCACTGGCTTTAACCATTTTCGAAACAAATTGCATAGATTGAGATTGAGAAGATGCAGCTGCTGTCGTAGTTGAATTATTAATACTGGCAGATGTGGGCGTCGACGACGAAATGGTTGTGCTACTGCTGGTATTGTTCGTCAATTTATTTGCAGTTATAACTTTGCCATTAGCAGTTTTCATTATAATTTTCGGCATTTGACCATTGGCTCCGGTGATTTTTTTGCCATTAGTATTCATTTTTTGCATTAAAGCTTTGAAATCATTCGAGGATAGGAATATGGTTTTAGGTTTAGCATTTGTGGGAGGTGTTACTTTTGAATTACCAACAGTGGTTGTAGCATTAGTAGTGTTTGCAATTGCCGTTACTTTAACTGTTTTATTGGCTGGTGTTTTGTTTTCAATTTTAATAGCCGTGGGTGCTTTAATATTAACCACTGGATTGACAGTTGTTAAAGGTACTGTTTGTACAGGAATTATAGTTCCTTGTACAAAGTTAACCGGTGGTACACTTTGTATGTTAGTCACTGGCAATACCGGCAAAGTAATAGGCATTAAAGTCGCTGCAGGAGTTGTTGTTGTTGCTGTCGGTGCTGGTATTTCCATTTCCATAGAAGCTGCATTATCTGAACATTGTTGAGCAGGTTGTGTTGTTGTTGTAGATGATTCATTATTCATTTGTACCTCACGATCAAATTTCTCATTTTTAAATTTGATAAACTCTAAAAGATCATCATCCTGTTCTTGGCTCATTCGACTACATTTATAATTTTGTGACATAGATGAAGACACCGATGAAGCATCACTCTGTATACCACTTGTGGAACTACCACTAGAACTTGTACAGCTACCTGTTGGTGAGGGTGTATTGCGACAATTCTCATTTAGTTTCATAATAGTTTCACGTGTCAAATCATCAATTTTAACATCATCATCATTGAGAAAATTAATAAAATCATCGGGATTGAAATGATCATCATCTATGGAGGTGGGTGATGATGTACGAGCCGGTGTCTCATAGGGAGATGAATAACCTGCCGATTGTTGAGAGGTAGCAGGTGAAGGAAATGCAGGAAAATTAAATTGAAAATCATTTTCGAAATTTTTCTGTGTTTCATCTCCCAACGTTTGTGTTGCTGACTTTTGCTCGTCATTATGTGTTTCCGTTTCAGCTATTGTCATATCAAAATCATTTTGATTAAAAGCATTAGCAAATGCATTTATATCCAGCGAAGCATCCAAGTGAGAGTCTGTAGAACGTATTATTTCATCTAAATCTTCCAAACTATAGTCTCCCGGTTGCGGCATAAACGATGCTATTTCATCTGCAAAATTATGTTTAAAATAGTTTATTGTATTATAAGAAAATTTCATAATTTTTTCTTTTGCACTAAATTATTTAAGTTTTATTATTAAAATGATTTTAAGAGAAACGTTTTAAAAGTAACTGAAACAATGCGTTTGTTGTTAGTTGCCTGAACATCATGGCTAAACGTCAGTTCAAGTTTTAATTATTAATTTGCATAATAGACGAAATTGTATTTGTGCGTGTGTGTGTATGTGTTTCATTTGTCTTAACAAGGTGAACATAGCATATCTTTGGCACTAAGTGAGAGAATGTGTTTTTTGATGATAACTAAAGAAGAAGTGGTATCGCATAAGTTGAAGAGGATTTTTAAAGAGTTTTATATAAAATAGAAATAAACAACAAAATAACAGTAATAAATTTATAATTTATAATATTATTCAAGTTAAAATTTTGGTGAACATTTATAATTTCAAAATTTTTGCATATAAAAAAAAAAACGTTAAGTACTTGCGCAACGGTGAGCAATGGTTAATACATGTGTATAATTGTATTTATGATTGATTAATCATTAAAATAATCTTTACTATAAATTCGGGTCATTCGTAATTCAGGTCTGAGTTGGGGAACAATTCTCGTGTTATCGCCATTATTTCTTAATTCCCACCAACAAGAATATAACAGAATTTAAATAGAAATAGAAAGAAAAAGAGAAAATACTAGTATAAGAATAGGGCTTAAGGGATTTGGTCTGGTTCTTCAAATTGTTCATCAAATACTGCTTTAAATCAGAAGAACTACAGTTTGGTCTGAAGTTAGTGTGAGTGGACTCACAGGATTGCGGACACAACTATAAAAAGTTGAACAGTTATAGAGAGGACATTGAAATTCTGAAGCAATTCCTTTGCCATTGTCTAGTTTTTGCAGCAATAAGAAGTGATATTATTCCGTATAAAACATCCCTCTACGAATACAGATTGGAAAATTCTTAGGAATTAACAGAATTTCTAAATCTGGGTGTATTTTTACCTATTTGATGTAGATTTATCCTCCTCTCAGCCTAAACTACTATCGGGTCTGTTGTAACATCCATTTCATGGAAAATGTTAATTGCTTTTAACCACCATTTCATTATTCCAAAAGGAGTTATGGGATTAACCACCATTTCATTATTCCAAAAGGAGTTATAGGATTATGTTCTCCTTAATTTAGCCCTTGTTGACTCCAATGTTCTCACATTCGTCAAATAACATACATCAAGCTTCCTTTCCTTAAAATAAGTAAATTTACACTATCGTTGCCGACCTAGAGTGAGTTTTTCAGATAAAGATAATATTACGTATATTACCTCTAATGAAATTCTATCTGGAAACTGTGTTTCATAGTTTCCGATATATTCTGTGTTAAGTTTTCTCACAAAAAACCTAATTGAAAAAGACCTTTTGAAACTCTTTTAAGATGCAAAGTCAAATACATATACTTCATTCGGTATTTGAGACTAGTTACACTTGCTGTTCCTCTATAACAATCTTGACCTATATATGTGTAGTCTTGCCTAGAGACAGATCAAAAAAAAAAGTTGACGACAAATAGCCTTAACTATAGACCGATTTGCAGTCTTGATATGAAACATTGCCTATAGAGTGATCTAAATTTCTGGCCATAGACTGATTTATAGTCTTGCCAATAGACTCATATATAGTCTTGACCATAGCCTGATATTAAGTCTTAACCATTGACTGATCTATAGTCTTAATCATAGACTGATATATAGTCTTGAAAATAGACTGATATATAGTCTTAATCATAGACTGATATATAGTTTTATCCGTAAATAGATCTATAGTAAGAGATCCTTGTAAGAGTACTTAACCTATATCTATCTGACAAAAAGCCTTAACTATAGACTAATCTGTAGTTTTGATATAAAACATTGACTATAGACTGATTTATATTCTTTACCATAGACTGATATTAAGTCTTAACCATTCACTGTTCTATAGTCTTAATCATAGACTGATATATAGTATTGACCATAGATTGATGTATAATCTTGAAAATAGACTAATAGTTTTGACCATAGACTGATATATAGTCTTAACCATAGACAGATCTATAGTAAGAGTTCCTTGTAAGAGTCCTTAAACTATATCTATCTATAGCAATAAGAATTTTTATTGTTTTTATAAATACGTAAATGTTTAACCTAAATTTTTTATTAGAATGTAGCTAAGATTCGGGTTTTACAAAATAGACTTAAATTTTAGATAAATTTTCCCATAAAACCATTAAATATATACATTTTAGTAGTGTTATTTTTTTCTTGATAATAATTTGCTTTGCATGACTCATAAAATTATTATAATACATATCTTTATACATATTGGATAAGCTACAAACGAAGCGTAATTATCAAATAAACATTTAAGGCTGTTGTCAATTGATCTATATATTAAAGTATTTATAACAATTGTATAAATAATGCTAATAAATGTAGGTATTTAAAAGAAATAGAAAATAAATAAAAACAAATATTGCATTGAAAGACTTTTTTCTTGCAAACTTATAATAATAAGATATTATTGTTTCTTAAACTTTATTAATGGAATAATTACCCATTTCAGCAATTTATATTTGTAGTTGTTTAAAGTTATAAAAGTAGTTCACAAAGAGTTAATTATGTTTCCTTAAAAAAAGTGTTTACTACTTCTCGACCAAGACAAATTGACAGATTCCAGTTTCTTATAAATAAACACATGTCAAATTGAGGGGCGTTTAAAACAAATATTTGAAATTTGATACACTTATATTGATATTCTTTTAGGTATTTAGTGTTTTCCTATTTCCAAAGAAAAATAATTTTGAAAATATTTATTAGAGAGCAATCTTTTTAAAGTAATCATTACAGCCTTTCTCTTATCAAATTAGAATTGTTTAAAAGAGATAATGAAAAGTAAATAAAAAAAAATTAACACTGAAAAACCCATAAACTAAGATTTTATAATACTTTCAACATGAAATGTAAAATACCAAAAATACAACATACTGTAGAGTACTCATTGTTATGATACACACAATTGTTTTGTTATCTTGTGTTACCATTAAAAAAAATATTTCGTAAATGTTCCTTTGTGATAAGATTGGTATGATTTTGTTTAACTTTTTGTTATGGAGGGTGGTTGATACAAAATACTTTAGAATATAGAGTCTAGATTTTATTTTATAGGTTTTTGTTTGTTATTTTAAAAAATATATTTCTTATAATCTATAATAATATTGTATAAGGTAAACAAAAGTTATATCGTTATTCGATAATCATATAATTTATAATCTAAAAATATATAGAAATTTGATAATTTTAAAGTACTACCTTTTTACTATTATATGAAATTAAAGTTTATAATGAGATTTATAATAAAGTTTAGTTATTCATAACTATAGTTTTATTTTATGTTTAAGTTTTAAGCAACATGTTAGGTAGTTAACCTACATATTTCTGTAATATAGAGAAGTTATATTTCAAATCATACTAATAAAAACTTTTTAAAATGTGTTTTCATATGTTATCTTGTAGAACAACCGGCATTTATATTATTTCCATTTCAGTTAACATTATTTTTATCCTTTCGTGCTAATACATTATTACCCGCATATTTTTTTGTGAAAGCATGCAATCTATAAGTTAACATTACAAGGAACCTATTTTCTATAAATATGTATGTATGAATGTAATTATGCCGGACCCGTATTTATGAATCCATTGAATTAAATAAAAGGCAGTAAAAGAATTGAAAGAGAATAATCCCTGAATAGGATTTATATTTTAATAGAAACTAATTTTAAGCCCAAAATTTCAAATACTTATTTTGATAATGAATTTTTAATAATTGATTATTTTAAGTTAATGACAATTTAACATCAATTTATAAAGAATTTTTATAGGCAAGAGTTAAGTTCTGGGAATTCCAGGGTTAAGTTCTGGAATTCTACTCAAAATGAGAAAGTATACCTATATCATCAGTTTTGGGATGAATCCTACTCAAGACTGTGGGTTAGTATGTGTATACTCTCAATATTATGGGCACAGCTATACAAAAATGGACGAGTGGATTCAGACTAATGTGGAGGGTGTAAGGGGATGATAGTGAAACTCTGAAACAATTTCTTTGATATTGTCAGGTATTCACCGAAATTAGATCCATATATCTTAAAAGATATATTTCTTTGTATATAACACCTCACACGAACATTGAATGGAAACATTCTTAGGAATTAGGACCAGATAACTGAGTTTCTAAATATCTGGTATAATAACAACAAACTTTTTATATGAAAAAGAGAGTCTTCAACCTAACCCAAAGCCAAGCTGAAAACGCCAAGTTAATCATGGATTCTCGTTAAGCAGTAAAATAAAAAACATTTAAAGATTTCAAAAATTATAAATTTTAATTTAATAACGCCAGATCATTTATTTTCACCACTGATGTGCGCAGGTTACTTCTCTAGTAGGGTATAGTATTATTGTCGTCATTTACCACCATCACTTAACAAACAAAAAACAATCACAGAGTTGAAGAGAATGAGAAAGAGAGTAAATAATACGAACAAAAAAGAAGATAATTATCACAAACGTCAACATTTTTTCAGGTCTTTTATAAAAAAACCTGTTTTCTTACATTAACGAAAAATACAATCACGACGTTGATAAACAAGATTTTAATGTTTTCAGCCCGGTAAAAGAAAAAATGGAACGAACTAAAAGCCATTTTTAAAATAAAATATACTACATACTCACATACCTCTTCAAAAATAAATTAATATACAAACACGCATTATTTAATACATTATTATCAAAATTCTTATAAAAAATGAGAAACTTCTAGCTAAAATTTTGACCAGACAAACAATATGTTTCATTAAAAATACAATTATTTTGTTTTTTCTTTAATTGCAATCAAAATGTATTTGCATGTTTTAAATAAGTAAACCAACAACAAATATAGCACAAATTTATTATGAAAAGTGAAGGGCGTATAAAAAAACAAATTTTGTTTTTTGCATTTGACTGCAACAACAAATACAATATTGTACATATTTATGAAGAATTATTGAATGAGTCTCTGTTTTGCCATCTCATTTTTACTACACACAACATCACACAATACGTAATTGCACTACACAATCACTCTATCTCTCTCATACATACAAACAATCAAACGCACACACACAATCATTTAACTAATCATCATTATATATTTAATGCAAAAAAAAAAACTTGTGTCTCACCGTAAAAGTTTTCATTGTCCACATCCATTTTTCAATGTGTTTTTTGTTATCAATTTACTAATTTTTGCATTATTTCACTTCAGATATTTAATTCTTATGGAATAATCATTTATTTTATGAATATTTTCATCACAATATTGAAATTTTCTTAAGAAAAACCACCGGCCGCACGGAAGAGAGTTTCCTGATAATTGTCGACGAGGCAAAAGTTGAACGGCAACTGAAAAGAAAATGTCAAAATTTCTTCTAGCATCTAGACGGCGTTGCCAACCAAACACAATGTTGCAATCACAGCGATATTTTTGTATACAGTTTGGGAAACAAACCTATGTTTTAATAAATAATTACACTAATTTTATTACTATGGAAATATTTTACAAAGTCTATATGAAAATTGGTTAATAAAAACGTAACAGAATCGCTTTTGTTACGATTATTAAAAATTTTTAATAAATCGCTAGACTTTTTTAAAAATCGCTAACTTGTTTTAGAAATATCAAAATATCAGCAGTAACTAACAAAATTAGCATCACTTATACTTGAAAACAAAACAAAACAAAAATATCAGCTAAATTTACAAGAAAGATAAGAAACAACGAAAAAAATGGATGAAACTCCAATTAATTTGGAAAATATTTTGGAACAAGCTCCAAAATGGACATTTGCTGGTGATTTTACACTTCTACAATGGATGAATCAAATATCACAGGTATTTTTTAATGGTCTTAAAGGAAAAGTTAGAAGAGAATTTAAAGACATTCTAATTTGTTTCAAAATTCTCTATAGGATTTGGAAACTAGAGCTACAAAAACTACAGATGCTTTAGCAAAACTCAATAATAATATTAGATCAACCAATATAGCATTGGATAATGTGGCCAATAGTCTGACCACTTTGCAGTTTGGTAATCAGTTTGTTGAATGTCGGGTGCAAGATGATGATGAAACATTGGCAAATGAAGCCACTGGCAATGATAGTGTTAAGGTATGTAATTGAATGTAGCAGTGAAAAATACATCTTTATTGGTATAGTTTTACACAATTTTTATTAATTGATGGATTTGGTAGCATATTTTTTACTATATGTACTAATAATAGTTGATCTAACTTTCTGATTGGATCGACATTCTGATTTTACTTAATTATTTAATCCGTCTGTGTGAACTTGCAATTTTTATTATAATTTAATATTATTTCTAACAGTTTTTTGAAAATATTTCTTTGATTCGGTTATATCTCCAAAACTACAAATCAACAGGCCCATAAAAGGACTGTCCACAAAAATTGCCTTATCATGCTCAAATAATGTTTATTTATCATCTCCATTTATTTATTTTAGCCAATTGAACATACTCCCTCATCCAAAGAAATACTTAATAAATTTCTGGATAATAATCTTAAAGTCCTTAGAAATTGTCACGAAAAGTATTCAATTGATCTTGATGATTCTGATGAGGATGAAGAAGGAAATTCTAAAGAAAAAACGTAAGTATTTTTAGATCAAATACATTTGCTAAAGATCTCAATCTTTTAAATTAGTAGTCAAATCGGTGCACAAATTTGTATACCTTCCGAATAACATTTTTAAAAAAGTTTTTTAATTAAACGTATTTCCATTTTAGCTGCATTTATCAACCCATTAATCCTTATAATGAAAAGCCTCTACCCTTTATATTTGGCTCAAAGGATTGGCATGCTAAATGGCATGTGGGTCTATATGAAAATCAACAAGAAAATAACTATTCTGGTGATGAAATATCCGAAGCATTTTCAGAATCATCTTCAACTTCACACTTGGATGATAATGAATCATTTGAATCGAATACCGAATGGGCGTCAAGTAATTCCATTGATAATGACAATTTAAATACAAATATTGAGGTTAAAAATGCCTCTACTTTACGAGGATCACAGCCGCTACATCCAGGAACACCAAGTATACCCATCAATGTGGCCAGAAATAAAGCAACAATTAGTGAATCGTCCTCACTATCTACACCATCATCATCTTTGGCTAAGAATTCTTTGAGAACTACAAAACAAACGGATAATTTAACACAAAGATCAGAGAGTAAAACTTCATTAAACTCTAAGATATCTTCTAAGGGATCAACTAAGGTTTCGGTCAACAATAAAGAAACTCCTCCTATGCAATATAGACAACAACCTCAACCATTTGTAGATTTATTTGCTGAACCACCAGAAGATCTAGAATCTTCAACAACATCTTCATCGGTGTCCTCTGCTCAAAATGTTGTAAGACCTCAAGATAATACACGTTCTTTGAATGCAGAAAGTCCGTCTGTTTTTAAAACTCAACCTCCTCCCTTTGTGGATCTTTTTGCTGAGCCACCAGAAGATATACCTTCATCTACAGCATCCTCCTCAATATCTTCTGGTCTTAATATTAAACGTAAAACAGTTAATCTCTTCGATGATGATGAAGACGATTTAGCTAAAGATGATTTATTGTCCGCCTTAACTAAAAAAGATGAATTGGTTGCAACCAAAACTGATGTAAAGAAAACTTTAACACCTGCTAAGGCCACCATTATAGAGAAACAACCCTTAACTAAAAAAGATGAATTTGTTGCAACTAAAACTGATGAAAAGAAAACTTTAACACCTGCTAAGGCCACCATTGTAGAGAAACAACCTTTAAATATAACGAAAACTCCCAAAACTCTTTTTGAAGATAGTGATGATGACGATGATGATTTCTTAAAAGCTTTTGCACAAAAAACTGCCTCTAAAGCAGCCACTAAAAGCACTTTAACTAAAACTCTATTATTCGACAATGACTTCCCAGAACCTTCTTTAGAAACGAACTCAAGTAAAACTCAGGAAAATATTGCAAAACCTAAAGTACGAAATATATTTAATGATCTTGAAGATAATGAAGATGATTTATTTGTTAAGAAAACAAAAGATGAGTCCAAACTTTTAACTCAAGAGCCAAAAATTACGGATCATGCTAAACTAGAGAAGCCGTTTGTTAAAACTGAAATTAAAAAGATGCCTGTTAATTTATTTGATGATTCTAAAATGGAGCAACCAGTTATTGAAAATAAAAACAAATCTGTTAAACTATTTGATGATTTTGAGGATGAACCTATAAGTGAAAATTTGTCTATCAACAAAAAACCAAAGAAAATAAATCTATTTGATGATTTGGAAGACGAGGAGGTAGATGATTTATTTTCTATTAAAACAAAACAAACTAGTATCAAGAAAACTCCCATAGAAAGTAGTTTAAAGGAAAAACAAGTAGAATCCTTCGAAGTAACAAACAAAGAAGTTGATAGAGAAGATATTGGAAAGAAAATAAATGAAAATATTCTGGAGGAAAGTAGCCTGAAAGACAATGAAGCAAAAACCTTAGTAGAAACAAATAAACAAATAGAAACAAAAGAAATTGTTAATGAAAAATCACCAACTGTGAAGGAAAATAATGAATGTAAAATTGTTAGTGAAGATCAGATTCTTGAAAGAAATACCAACAAAAAAGAAACAATTCCTGAAAAAACAGAAGATAAAGAACATGTTAAGGATATAAAAGTTTTAGACAATAAAGAAAACAAAACAACAGATCAATCTAAACTCTTTGAAAATGATGAAAATCAACTTTCTAAAGAAACTACAAAAGCTACTGAGACCTCAACAGATTTATCAAAGTTAGAGTCAAAGGAAATTCCAATAGATCATAAAGAACTAATTAATAATGATAGCACCTCAATAATACCCGAAAAAACTATCACGGTAGCAGCAAATACAAAACAAATATCGAATACATCTAATAAATATGACTTTAATTCAGTTTTATTATTCGATGAACCACCCGAAGATGATAATGCCTTCTTTGAAACGCTTACAAAAACTCCACAGGCTCTTAATAATAATTATAATGCCATAGATTTGGAACATGATTTATATGAACCTGAATTACCGAAAGTACCTGTGGCTAGTGCCAGTTCTAATCAAACGGATTCTATTGATACTAAAACGAATAATTTATATACTGGTTTGCAGCTATTTAGCGATATACCTCCAGATGATGATGATGATCACGTTGCTGCTAATGATACTTCTAATCATTCGCCCGATGTTAATTCTACTAAACGTTTACATAGTGTATTCTATGATGATTTCAATGAAACTTTAATGGCTTTAAATCAAAATCAAATTGTAAAAGATATAACAGCACATTCTATATTCAGTGAAGAGCCACCGCCCATTAATGAGGAATTAAAATCTACAACTAGTAAAGATACTATAGATCATAAAGTACCTGATGTTAAGGAGTTGGAGTTGAAAAAAGATGACAAACTTAAGGGTTCTGAAATAGCAGCTAAACTTGAAGAAGCTTTAACAAAACCTAGTAATAAAAATGACACTACAGCAGCAGCAGCAAAACGACCAGTTTCTAAATTACAAATGCCTCATATAAATATTAACGTTCAAGCTCTCTTACCAGGTGCTAATAATACTTTGAGAAAAACCAAAGATGAGGCAACAAAATCGATTACAATAGAACAAGATAATAATGATGTAAAGGATAACATTTCTACAGCGCAAATAAAGGAAAAGAAAGCGAGTAGCTCAACAAAGCCAACAGCAGAGATAACTAGAACAGCTGAAACTGAACATATATTACCCAGTGTTACAAAAAATCGTGTTAGAGGTCCAGCCGCCCGAAGACCCTCCACACGCAGGGCCAGACAAGAAAATTATCGCAAGAGTATGCTTGAAGAACCAGTAACATTAGAAAGTGATGATGAAAATAAGGAGTTAGAAAGTAAAAAGCTTGAAACAAATCATCCTATAACCTCGCCAAAGGATGGGCAATCACAAATTAATAAAGAGATTCAAAAGAGACTAGTTGAAAAGATAAAAGATGAAACTCTTAAGACCACAACCCCCTTAACATCTACTTTGTTTGATGATAAACTAACAGAACAAAGTAACATTTCCCATATAAGCAAAAGTTTAAATTTGGAAAACAAAACGGAAAACTTTAAAGAGGAAACAACAACATCTTCATCAAAAGAAAGTGTGACAAACTTAACAAATATTGCAAAAGATAAATCAGATATCTTTGAACCAAAGGAAAATGTTAACAAATTACATAAAAAGGAAGAAATTAAACAAAAACCAATACAAACAAAGACATCATTACTTTTTGTCGATGACGAAGAAGAGGACGATGATGATGATCTATTTAAACATATCAAAATTTCGAAAACAACTACAATAACAACTAAAACAGAGACAAAATTAAATAAAAATGATAATAGCGCTACAAATCTGTTTGCTAATAATCCTAATGTTCAAGTCACAAAAGGGCAACCAAAACCATCGACTTCAAATGCCGAACCAAATGCACATGTTGATTCTAACACTTTAACTACAACGAAACCTGACAACAATAACAAACAACCTATAAAAGATAAAACAAAAACTGAGATTACAAAAAAAGCATCATTTTTCGATGATGATGATGACGAAGAAGATGATAATGATGTCGATTTATTTAAGACTAACATACAAACTAAACAAACAACCAATAATTCCAATACCTTAGAGGAGAGAAATAGAATAGCCAAATCTAAATTTAAATCATTTTTAGATAGTGAAAGTGATGAAGAACCTATTGTAGCTGGTCTACAAACAACGGCAACAACAACATCATCACAACATACTAAAACGGCATCGACTAACAAACTTCCAAATGTTAACATTCCATCAATAAAGGATACAAATACGAAATTATTTTCCGATTCCGATACGGATAGTGATGATTTGTTTGGCAAATTGTCATCAACTAAAACTTCAAATAATAAAATATCTACAGAAACTACGTTGAAAAGTCAAAAAACTCAAATCAAAGCTCAAACCAAATCTTCATTATTTAGTGATGACAGTGAGGCTGATGATTTTCCCATCTCCTCTAAGAATACTGCTAAAATTGCGTCATCCAAGAGTTTATTGAAAGAAATTAAACCAAAAACCGCAGCTCAAACAAATACAAGTCTGTTTAGCGATGTAGACAGCGATGAAGATGATTTATTTGGTAGTGTAGCGTCAAAAGTGGCAACTACAACTGGTAAGTATTTTAACTTATTATTTAAAAACCGTGGACTTTACTTTAAGTGTGGTCTTTACTTAGAAACTCAGAAACTCTTTATGTTCTGGGAATTAAAGTACAGTGCGATGTCCACTGGACTAAACACTTTTTGGAAGTGTCAAAAGAAGCATTCAAGTGTCTCGGCGTAAGACTTAACTTATCCCATTTGATTTTTTACTATTTATTTTATTTATATTCAATCGAAATGGAACAGCAATTTAATTCAGGTCTGAGTTGGGAAACAACTCTCACGTCATCGTTTTTATTTCTTAAGGACGGTCAGGCTTGTGCTTGTTGCTGGGCTTTCGACAGTGTTACTCCTCACCGTTATGCGTTGTCTTCATTAAACGCGTGCTTTCGTTTTACCTCAGAGTGAGGTAATGTTTTCAACTGGTGGAGACCATAAAATACTCACGATATAACCTGGTGGAGATCATTTAAACTCAAATATATACAGGTGGAGAAAGTCTTGAAAGATCTGGTGTGAAACTTTGCGGCTACACTGTGTATGTCTATTTAGTACAATAATGTGTTTAATGGATATATTTTCGTCAACTCCTGTGTTAAGAAAAAACCATATGTATATGCCGCACTATACTTACCCCCGGGGGCATGTTACCTTGGCGAGACCTCCGCCTTGGTGTTATTGCAATCCCGGGGTACAAAGAGATGACCAATATCTCCAGTCTGGCCGGGACTGAAAAATTGGTTACAGTCTACAGCTTGGTTTAGTCATTGCATAGATTGACAGAGGACAGACCAGAGTACCGCATAATCTGGTACTACGGGTGGCCAGTGGTTTAAACCCGAATTCGCGTGAAGAGTAAGTGGCGTTTATAAAGTCAATATTTCGAGATAAGTTAGGTGTTGTTGCCGAAAACAACAGATAGCCCACAGAGGAGTTACTAAGGGACTAAGCGTTGGAACTGAGTTGGTCTAAATTGTATATGGTACGGGAGGAATACCCCACCCGTCTACCTAATAAATGTGTCGTATGTTTTTCTCTTATGAATGTGTCGTTGAATGATGATGGATGAAAGGTATCATATACATATGATACCATTGAATTTTCCTTCCTTATCCAGATATGTTCAGAGTATACTGTGTTCATATCAGAATTACCACAGTGTGTCCCTGTGAGTAAGAACAATGCCTTCGGCTTATTGACGGATCGTACTTCGGTCCATCGGTTACGTCTCTAGGTGTTGTTGCCGAATCAACAGAGGCCATCCAATGGTCAGAGATGTACAAAAATTGCCACCTGAGTTCTTCATTGAAGAACAAAGGGGCGATGATAGACCGTTCTCGAGTCTACAAAGTGGATGAAAAAGACCACCGTGAGATAAGGCCGTCAAGGCAGGTGCTCTCGTTAAAACTCTCGACAGTTATGCCGCACTATACAATTGTGAAACGTCCTCACCTTTGTTTTATTGCAAGTCTGGGTGTGTACCATTACTTCTAGTCTATTTGAGACTTCAAACAACAGGAGTCAATAGATTCTTCGGAGTCTTTAACTCCGGGTCTAACCAGACAACCATACAATCTGGCACTATATGAGTCGGTGGCCTACAGAATTCATCATGTACCTGCTATTGGCTGAGGTCCTTTCGAGGATCACCGTTAAAATTTAAAACACAAAAAGTGCAATATTGAGAAGAATCAATCACAGGTATTCGACACACACCCCACCAAAGGTAAATCATACCGACTTCATAAGTTACTGCTTTCGCAGCCATAGATTTTACGTATAAAACACGAGACAGAAGGAGCTATTAATAAGTTTTTGATTAACCCATCAGCTCGTAGTCAGACAAAATGGTTTAATAACATATTGAGTATCCCCGGGGCATGTTTCGCTTCTCGGTGTATTGAAATCCCGGGAAAAAGAGGTGCTAACAGTATCTTTAGTCTTCTGGGACTATAAACTGGTCATGTCACTTAAGCTAGTCCTTGGTATGATTTGACAGGAGTCTAACCAGAGAGGAGTGACTGTGAAACTATGCACTGAAAGTTCTTAATTGTATATGATACGGGATGAATGTAGGGGCCTCACTCACCCGTATACCAAGAATAAATGTGTCGTATGTTGTTCTCTTATGAATGTGTCGGACGAATGAAAAGTGTGCTTGGTTAAATGGCAATGGATGAAAGATATCACATGCACGTTTGTTTATACCAAAATTGCCATAGCGTGACACTGTGAGTAAGATCGACATCACTATCTATAAGGATTCAGAATATTTATACTTTATAGGATCGGAAATTACAAATGAAATGACAAACTTATATGTATAGATATAAAAATAACTAAATACATTTTACAATGCAGATAAGATAACTTAAATCAAGTCTATGAAAGCTTGTAATTAATTCATTTTCTAACTTTATTTTAGCAACAAATATAACAAACATTAGAGCAACAACAAATATATCCAATACAAAAGTAACAACAGCAACAACAACAACAAAACCCATTGCTTCTACAGCCGAAGTAACTAAATCAAAAACTATAGCAGACAATCCCTTAGCTGATTTATTATAAAAATGCTAAATTAATTTAAACTAATTTTATTATAATTATTGTAATATGTAATTAAACAAAAACCCTAAACTGTTATTTACTATTTAATATTTTAAATGAAAAAAAAAAAACGAAGAAAAAAGTGCATTGAAATTCGTATAACGAATTAAGTTTATTTTAAAATAATTATTACGAGTATATTTACATAGACAGTTTTCTTTAGATAAACTTAAATTTAATTTAAATAAAATAATCGTTGTAATGAATTAAAAAAAATACAAATTATTAATAAAAAAGATACATTAAAATAGTTAATAATAAATTTACAATTTCATCTAAATAACATTTTCAATTTATGGACGTTTATTTTCATTTCTCTTTCTTTTTTGTTTTTTTTTTAAATCAATTGTTATAAAACTATAGTTGGTTGTTTAACTTGAGTTAGTTTTTGATCTTTGGCTAACGTTTAAAATATTTTGCATAGTATTATTTATTCTTTCATTTATTCATTAAATATTTTAAATGTTTTTTTTTTTTTGTTAATGAAAAAGCTATTTTAGAAAATTAATTAATAAACAAATTTTAACACAAAATTACGAGTATCAATAAAAACGTTTTTAAATATATAAACAAAAATATAAAAAATATGCATATAATTGTATAAAATATAATAATGACTTGATATTACACTCTCTTATTTATGGGGGTAGGTAGCACCTTAAAATTATAATATTCTTTTGTTCGATAAAATAAGGAAAAGGGTTTCCTTAAAAAAATTACTTTTTATTTAAATCATAAGGCCACATCACGATATTTACGATAATCATCGGATTCATTACCTAAAGATAACTTACTATTGGCCGTTATATAGGGATTAGTGTAGTTGGCATAACCAAAACCACCATAATATTGTAATTGTTGTGAGTTGCGCCTTTGAAATTGTGGTGCTAAAGGAGCACCAGGTGTTAGACTTGTCTGACTGCCCGGTCTACGGTAGAGATTCAAATTACTATTGTACGGCAACTGTTGTGGAGGTCTTTGCTGCTGATGTTGTTGTATATAACCCAACATTGCTAGATAGTATTGCTGCTGCTGATTATAGTTCTGCAAAAGATTATTACCATAGGCTGCCAAATCATTTTGTACTTTATTAATGCCATCAAGATTTTCCAACGATATACAATTGCGAGCCAATTTTGTAGGAGGTCCCTGTTTGCCCGCCTGTACATGAGGTGGCAGTGCCATGGGTTCTCGTTGCGGTGGCTGTTGGCCACGCTGTTGTGGTGGGGAAGGTTGTTTCGGTTCAATGGAACAATAAATGGGATCATTTGAGCTAGAACCTATAAGAGAGGGTGGCTGTTGTTTTTGAGTATCCTGCAGATTTTGTTTTAAATCATCGATGGTTATATTGAAATATTTGCCATTCTTTTCATCACTATTTTCCAATACATAACGTGGATTGTAAAGACCGGGCAAAGTACATCTCAGATCCATAAGAGATTGAGCACGATTGTTGCCTAAAACAGTTGAACAGTTAAGTAATCGTTCCAGGTTTAACCAATAAACTATTAACTTACCCGTTCTATTGCCATTATTACCTTGCGCCGCATATTGTTGCAAAAACGGCAACGCAAACATACTGGCATTGAATTCGTTTTGTGATCCAAATGCATTTAAACCCTGAGGCTGTGATCCATTAATACTGGCCTTACCAGCTGCTTCGGTTATTTGAAAACCTGCATTTTCAAATGCTGTTTGTTGATTTTGTAAACGTTTACTGGAACGTCGAGAATCGGCTTTAGTTATGGGTACACTGGGCGGAGGTGTTTGCAGCTGCAACCGTGTGGCTAAATCTTGTAGTTGTGTAAGAACTTGAGATTCACGACGCCATCTAAAAAAGAAATTTAGAAAATGTTGTTAGAAAAATAACAAGAGATAAAGTGTTTTCTAATACGGACGAGTGGATTGGTTTCAACGGCGTATAGTCTTTACTGATGTATCCAAGACGAAATCCGTAGATATGAAATAACCCTTTACGACATGGTCTGAATTAACGATTTATGTTGATAGTCAGTCAGCTTATAAAGCTCCGAAATGTCAACCTAACCAGCAGCAGAAGAGCCCTATAAGTGTTAGTCAGGTTATATATAGTTAGGTTGTGTTTAGTATCTGTACTCTGTATTATACAGGGTAATGGGATCGAAGATGAATTAGGCAGTCAGGGTTCAGATCTGGATTTTAATAGTAAAGAAAGATCTGTAATCCCCAGAAAATTCAAAGACTACCAAACGTTACAGTTGGACTGTAGTACTTCTAAGGCTCTATGGCCGAAGGTAAATGGAAAAGCAACCAAATTACTTTTAGGATTAGACAGGACATGATTATAAGAATGCTGGCAAGGATAACAAGCGGTAACTGTCGGATTAAGAGAGAGATTATGCAATTATTCTTTAGGAAATGAAATAGCAAACGAACTGGGAGTTGTAGCTGGGTGTGACTTGGATAACATTGTAGGTTTTATTATATATCTAATTTCTTTCTCTCTATATTCTATGTATGGTGTTGCATATAATGTTTAAAAAACCAACACCAAACATTTAAAATTCGAGAATTCATCCATCCATTTTTGTATATATTCTCATTTAATCCGGTCTCTACGTGATTTATTCTATGTTTCTACGTTCAATATTATAGAAAATTCAAAAAGTATCTTTTGAACAATAAAAAAGTACCAAATAGTTCGAAAAAACACCAATTGTGAGAGTGTCGAACTTTCACCAGTGTGTTGAATTTACACAACTCATTTACAAAACTCTTCTGTGTATTATTGTTGTAAAACAATGTCATAGTCTTACTTCTTATTATTTTTTGACTAAAAGGTTTCCATTTACTCAGAGATCTACATGTTTACTTTCATCATTATAGGTTCAATGTTATAGAACATTAAAAAAAGGACCAATGTTATAGAACATTCAAAAAAGGACCTTTGAAGAAGGAAATGTTTTCCCATCCCTATTTAAATTTGCACAGACAATTTTCCATCTAAGATTTCCCCATAAAAAAACCATAACAACACTTGTTGATTTTGCTCCGATTTGCTTTTATACGTACAAGAACAACATACGTTTTATCTATTACCCTCCCGCCGAATCAAAGAGCCCTCTACCTCTACACTTTTCCACACCCAAGAATGAAACAGTCATTGAAGTAGTAAACTCTCTATATCGTGAAAAGCTCTATGACCTCCAAATTCGAGGCTACGCAATATTTGCAACAGACGCTTTTGTAATGAACCACAGCACAGGATGTGCGGTGTGAAATATCTCCTACAACAATAATTTTCTCTTCAAAATTTCCAACAAAGTTTCATCTCTGACCGAAGAGCTCTAAGCTATTAACAAGGCAATTGACATCATATTAGAAGATGGGTTTTCCCATGCTGTCATTTTCATAGATAGCAAAAATGCATGCATGCTTTTGAGGAAGAATACGTCGCACAACTTCCTTATACATAATAAACACCGCAAAATTGAGTCCCCCAACCTGTCCATATGGGACTATCTTTAAATGAGCTGGTGGACTACTACGCGAAACACGTTGCCTATGGCGGCAGCATAATAACGCCAATGATATATCTAAAGGACGCTTTCTCAGAGATCTTCAATTGCCTTTGGGACTAATGGAGTCTAGAATACATACAACAACAACAAAAAGTGAAGCAATTTAATGATATCTTTCGAGATCTACCAAAATCGCAATGGTTCACAAATTCCATTCTTTCATCGCACGAAATCAAATTGATTAATCGGCTTCTAACTGGTCACACATAAAATAAACCGCATCTTAAGATGATCGGATCTACGCAAACTCATTTATATGATATATGCAACATACTCGAAGACAACAACCATCAAGTCTTTGTATGTCCAAAATATGTCACACAACACCAACAGTTCCCTCTTTTTAGTATGTATGACAATCTTCTTGATGTACAGCCCTGACGTATAAGCATATGATACATGCTTGGTCATTAACACCGTCAAATCAATAAATGAAAAGAACAACGTTTACCATATAAAGCCTCATATTTGTTATTTCATTTTGTCTAATCCTGCACACAACACTCTTAGTTTTATGAAATTTTCAGAAGGATTTTTCCTCATATATGAAGCGATTTTGATGATTTTAAATAGAAAACTTCTGGAAAGCATGTTTGACAAACTTTTATGTTACACTTCACGCGAATGTGAAGGGTATAGTAATCAAAATTCATTTTCTACAAAGCTTTCTATTGTTTAAAAATCAAAAGAATTAAGAAACAAACTAGTTTTTTTTTTGTATACGAAACAAAAAGACTTAAGACACATACTTACTCCTTTTATTGGTTTATACAATAAAAGACTTAAGACACGTACTTTATTTATATTCGCATGGATTTATAAATCGAAAAAGACTTAAGACACATACTTCTTTAATTGATTAATACAAACAAAAGACACAAACTTTATTTATTATTTTTTCATTCATTAAAAAGACTTAGGAAATGAACGTTTTTAGGTTGTAACCGAAAATAAAAAAAAAAAAAAACAAAAAGAATTAAGACACAAACGTTTTCTATTGCATTTTCAAATTCCAAACAAAAAAACTTAAGAAAACAAATTTTGATTGTATTAACAATTTACAATTTATTTTAGTAAAAAGCACAAAAAACAATGGGTTACGAACAAATATCCAATAATAATCAACGTCAAAATAGAACGATTACAGTACATGGTTAAGTTTTTTAGAATTGATAAAATATTTGGTTGGAAAAAGTTATTTATTAATGTTATCATTAATAATTTGCTACACAACAAATTAGTAAATATTTCCATAAAAATGTGAATAACATTCTTGCAACTTATTCATTATTTAACGTTAAGTTTAAGTTAATTATACTTTTAACTGCCCTTAAGCAAATAAAAAAAAAACTCACACAAATTAAAACCAAATGAAAGTGAAAAGAAGTTATAACAGTTTTAAAACCTCAACGTCTTGAAAGAAATTTCCATTAACAAGTTTTATAACATGTTTGTTAGTGTGTTTTATTTTCATTGAGTTTTTTTGTTTGCTTTAGTTTTGTTTTTTTTTTTTTTAACACACAATTATAAATAAATTTAAGCAAAAGTTAAACTACAACTTGTATTTAGCTAAAAATAATATTTGTTATTTATTTACAATTTTTCTACATACCTTAGGCCAGTTGGTATCACGCAAATTAAAGCAAAACAATTTATAACCAAACGCACTAAATACGCTATTAATTCGGTTAAACCATGAACGGATTGTAGGCCCTAAAAGAGACCCAAATGTTTAATGTTTATTATTATTATTATTTGTTATTTGTTTTTCATATAACTTACCCAATGTTGTGTGGTCATAATCATGACAAATATTAATTCAGGTATTGATAGTATACCTATAACTACTGACCAGGCAAATAGCCCCCATGATAGGCCCGTTACTAGGCCATGTATTAGTATTGTTGTGGCTACAAATACCACAAAGTATTGTGTACATAATATGTAGGCTGAATAGGGTAAATCACCTTTTGCTTCTAGAATCCATGATACTTCACATGAAAATGCACCCAAATAGACAATCTGAAATGTAGACCAAACGAAAAAGTGTAAAAAGGTGAATCAAAAGAATTTAACAAAAATAAATTATAAACAGCAATAGTAAATTTTAAACTGTTTCTAAGTATGCGTCCTCCCCGGATGGTGTTGGTGATCTGTCATATCAGCCGAGTGAATGCAGATTGTCCATCCCAAGCGGATTGCGTATTCTCTACGATGCAAAGTTTAAATAGGTAATAATATTCAAATTACAATGTTGTTGTTATTGTTTATCTGCTGCAAGTTATGTGTCGTCATCCTGCAGAATACTACTATTCGTAACGGATGCGTCTAGCCTGCCCTATAGGTCATTGGTAAAAATGTTGAGGTTAAAGATGCTTCAGAAAGTCAATCCTATGGCCCTCTAAAGGATATATTGGTTTGTCTTTTAATAGCAAAAAAAATCAAATCTCCCAAGGATCTGAAGACTAAAAACAAACTTAAGAAGAAAAAATAGCTAAAACGTGTTCTCGCGTGTAATCGTGCGTAGAATATGTTAGTTCGTTTGAAAGGAGGATATATACACATCAAATCCGAAGAAATACACCTAGGCCTCTATCGGGCCTGTTGTGCGCTCCTTAACCAGTATCACAGGTGGGAATCGAACCCACCACCTCCGGTCTACCAGTCTAGAACACTAATCACTAACTTACCGGAGGCCACGAGCAGAATATAACTATAGAGGAAAGTACCTTGTAGCGGATAATGTGTCAAGCCTGCCCTACAGGCTAATGGCAAAAATGTTGTGGTGAAAGAGAGTTTAGGAAATCAATCCCATGATCCTCCGAAGGATATTTGGGTTTGTCTTTTCATATCTAAAGAATCAGATCTCTCTTATTTACAATCGGAGTCCTACAAGTGAAGTGAAGATAAACCCAAATAAACTATTAGGAAGGTGCGCAAGTTTACTAAATCAACTTTGGGACGACACCAGTAACCCTATGAGCGAAGTGGAGCAAACATTCAGTAAGAAGGTTTTAATCAAATATCCACAACATATTTATCTAATTCCAACTTAATTTACTATTCGGTCAACAATGAAATAGATCACGAAATCGCTGCTAAGGGTAAACATTGAAGATGTGATGTTGATGAAGTTGACAATTTGCTGTCATCGTTAATAACTTGGAGAAAAGTATTCAGTCTCCCCGGGGCGTCGCCAAAGTGAGATTAGTTAAGATAAATGACCGTAGACTGCTCTTGAAGTCATCCGTTATATTAAGGGATGGTCAAGTAAACTGATGACTGAAGGCATATTGAAAGTTTAAGGCAGCCAAAATACTAAATTAACCATCGAGGAATGGGAGAGTTCTTCTTCTATTAATATGTATCGACTTAATCGGTGGAAAATAACATCTAGTGCCGAAAATGACACAGAATTTTTAACTGCGGTTCCCTCAGCATTATTAGTTACTACATAGAGAAATCAAATCCTAAAAGATGTAGGGAATATTTCCTAATTATTATAAAACTAATTGGGCAATGTTAATGAACTTACTGAGGAGGATTTTAGGACATAGCACTATTCAATGTGGAAATAGAGAGATTAGACTCCAATATATAAAAATTTGAGGATGACCTCTAAGCGAACAGAGATATCATTTAGAGAAATCCAGGTAATTAAGGCAATCCAGAATCTAAGAAGAATTTTTACAAAACAAAACTCCTGGTAATTTTTTGTTAAAAATTTATATTCTAACAACAAACGACAATGAGTTTTTACACCATTTCTTCAGGACTAGGTGGTATATGCCCGGCATTGATGAGAGAAATTAGTTTCAACTTAATTAATTTAATAATTGCAGATAGGATACAAAGGTAGTATTTATTTCCCAAACTGTAAAGTCCATGTGGTATTCAATAGACTAATGCAAAAACTAGTAATCAATAACCTAGTCCATAGGCAATTAGACTAGTACAGCTCATACTCTAGTCAATAGCATAGTCCATAGTCAATAAAGTAGTACATAGACTAGTAGTCTATGAAAAAATTAGGGTCAATCTTAAGGTGAAGAATTAAGGATTAAATTTAAATTAATCTTTGAAAGTTGTTTTTGCTATTTTAAGCGCCCAATGGAGGTGGTTTAAACTTGAGCGAGAAATGCAAAGTGAAAACAGCTGATGCCATAAAAATTAATACATTTTTTAATATAAACATTGTTTAAAAAGAGGATGTATATACATCAAATCCGAAGAAATACACCTAGGCCTCTATTATCTATTATATCCTTAACCAGTGTCTCAGGTGGGAATCGAACCCACCACCTCCGGTCTACCAGACTAGAACACAATGTTCCACTAACTTACCGGAGGCCACAAAATAAACATTAAAATGTTTGATTTATCGATTATGGGGACTTCACAATATATTTTTTTATTTGAAATTTTAGTTTTCATTAATTTTCATATTACATTTACAATTGACTTCTTCTTTTTTATAAAACATGCATTGTTTTGATAACAAACAGTGAAGTTTTCATTTCTTTTGTATGGCTGCGAAGTTTAATCTTGTACTCAAAAACATCAAAGGGAATTAACATTAGAATTAATTTATTTTTAGATTAACTAATCTGATTACAAATTGGCATTTAATTACCAACTCAAAAACCCACTCTTTATCAACTAGTCAATCGGCTAATCCAAATAATAGTCACTAATGCCTTGACTAGTCAACAAACTATTCAATGATTCTTTCAAAAGACTTATCAATGTTCCAGTAAATAGATAAGTCAGTATAAATTCTTATAGACTAGTATATATTCTTAATAGACTAGTATATATTCATAATAGATTAGTATATATTCTAGGGGAAGGGAACTTTGTATGGGGGCTATGGCGAATTATGGACACAAGCCGATCTACTTAAAGTTACATATAAAGTTAACATAATTAAGAGTACTAAGGTCGTATTTGGGAGCCCGGTTGTATGTCGAATTGTAGTTTGTTTATAAGGTTTACATGGACGGACATAGCACTATTGACTCAGATTATTATTGTATAGTTATAATTTACGAGATTCTAAAGCACTTTATCTCAACTGTTATAAATATGAACAATTTTTCTTGCTAAATATTTTATTATAATTAAATATTTCTAATAGCTGCACCATCTCCAAGTATATTTCATAAAATTATAATCATACCTTTGAAATTTCTAAAAAAATTTAAAAAATTCTTTATAATACTTTAAAATAATGATGAAAAAAAAAAAGTGTACTTACCAAAAGTAAACCAGCAGCTACGCAGCAAATAATAAACAGATTCGCTTTTATAAAACGCTCCATAATGTGGTCATTCCAAAAATTCTTAAGACCACCGTCAACACCGCTGCCGCCACTTTTAAAAGTTTCACTAGATTTTTCACAATTCATTGTAAATTATTTGTGAATCGTATCGTAAGTGTTAGAAAAAAGAAAAATTAAATTATTTTTTTAACAGTTTCTTTTCCAGCTGTTTGTCATAAGTTGATATTTGTGAAATGTTTTTTTTTTTAATTTTGTTTTTGGTGCGTTTGTAATCGTATTGTTGTATGTATAAATGTTTGTAAATGTGAATTTCTTGTTTTTGTTTTTTGTGAAATTTTTTAGAGCATCAATTGTTTGTCATTTTTTTTTTAAATTTAATTCTAGTTTTAGTTGAATTTAATATTTTTTCATTTAACTAGTACGTTCTTTTATTTGAACAATTTTCTTCATGTTGTATTCATTGTTAAAATTTTAGAATTTTTTTGTCAACTTTATTTGTTTTTGTTGTTGTTAAATGCTGCGTGTTATTATTTTTGGCTGTTGTGTTGTTGATGATTTTGATTTTGATGATGATGTTTAAGTTTTGTTTTTATTAAAGCTGATTAAATTTAAAAGCGTTTTTGATAGTAGCCATGAAATTTTGCTTTTATTTTTTTATTGAAAGCTGCAAATGTAAGAAAAGAAACAAGTTCATTTTGCTGTTTATTATGATGTTTATGTGTTTTTTTTTGTGATTTCTTTTAAGAAATGTAACACCATTACCCATTTTTTTATTTCAGTTATTCTTAAATACACTATTTACATGTTTTTGTTGTTGGTTTTTCTGCTAGCCAAAAAAATTATTAGAACAGAAAATTTTATTTAATAAACATAACGCCTTGTTAAAGAAGTAGACAGTGGTGGTAAATGGGAATTTATATATTTTTATACCCTACCCCACTTTAGTGGGGAGGGTATATTGGGTTTGTGCTGATGTTTGTAAAGCACAATAATATTGGTTCTATACCCGCCTTTAAGTATAACAATTGGTTCAGAATCGTTTTCTGAGTCCATTAAGCTATGTCCGTCCGTCTGTTCGTCCATGTAAACCTTGTAATCAAACTACACGCAATTTTAAAGATAATTTAATGAAATTTGGTACATTATCTTCTATTGTCCCAGGGACGAATCCTATTGAAAATGGTTAAGATCGGTCCATTATTTCACCTAGCCTCCATACAACTGAACCCCCGAATAGAGCTTGTAATCTTTGTAATCAAACTACAGGTCGCAATTTTGGAGATAATTCAATAAAATTTTGCACATGATCTTCTATTGTCCCAGGGACAAATCCTATTGAAAATGATTAATATCGGTCCATTATTTCACCTAGCCCCCATACAACTGAACCCCCGAATAGAGCTTGTAAACTTTGTAATCAAACTACAGGTCGCAATTTTGAAGATAATTCAATGAAATTTTGCACATGATCTTCTATTATAACGTAGACGAAGCCTATTAAAATGATTAACATCAGTCCATTATTTCACCTAGCCCCCATACAGCTGAACCCCCGAATAGAGCTTGTAAACCTTGTAATCAAACTACAGGTCGCAATTTTGCAGATAAGTAATTCAATGAAATTTTGCACATGATCTTTTATGGTAGTGTAAACGAAGCCTATTGAGAATAGTTAATATCGATCCATTATTTCAGCTAGGTCCCATAGAACTGAACCTGCCAAATAAGGCTTTTAAGTTGATAATTATGTTTAATATACTCGTATCTCGAAAAAAGCTGCAAAACCAAGTTCTATACTAGTCTTGATAACCCTGATAAACTTTATAATTATAGGACCTCATTTGACCCTAGCCCCTCTAAAAAGCCCCCATCAAAATTTTACTTAAATATCCACAGTTTTATTAAACAGTAAATGGCTTTAGTATATCTGAGGCAAGGTACAATTCAACTTAAAAGCTTTATTAAAACTAAATCACATTTTATTCGTATACAGGTGTAGGGTATTATATGGTCGGCCTCACCCGACTATAACTTCTTACTTGTTTTACATTAACTATGTTTATAGTAAATTTTAACAGAATAATTATATTATTGACTTAAATTTATCATTCATATTTAAAGAAGACGCCTCACATAGAAATATGCACATAAGATGTTGTATATAAGTTATGAGACCGCACTTACAACCGAACGTCTGTTAACTTTAGGCAAAGGCAAACGTCGAAAGTGCCCGATCGCATACCAGTCACAGAATATATTGACTTTAACATTTTAGAAAATACCTGCATGAAAGCGTTGCAGAGGTACAAAACGTGCCTGAAGAAATATTGAAACTAAACCCCAGAACTGCCCGTGGGGCACATGCGCCAAATATATCTAATGCTTGTGATGTAGAACAAAATTGGGTTAAAATATATAAAAAATCAGTAATAATTTGTTTTAATTTTTTTCTTAAGTTTTGTGAAATAAACAATAAATATGTGATTTATTATACTTTGTTTAATGAATTAAGGTATAAAACAGCAAAATAATTTTTTTTTGTAATTTTTTCTTTTATTTTACTAACGACAAATCTGCCCCATCCCCTTGGCGTATTTACCTCATGGAGGGGGCGTTATCGCCATTTTTGGTCAGTGCGAAAAGTTAAAAAAAATATGTACATGAGGATGACTTAAGAAAAATTGAAAGGAATAAAACTAAAGCCAACATATCTAAGTATCCGAACCAAGAAAAAAATTAAGAATATGTATTGTGGTTTTAATTTGAGGCCGACTCAAAAAAAAAGTGGTTATGGTCCCCCTTCTACTCTATGTTTAAATCTAAAATCTTATAGGATTGTAAGAAAGATTTAACTGAATGCCAAGGGTAAGTTTAGCGTCATATGGTTACCAGGCCACTCGCAAATAGTCTACAATGAAAGAACAAATTAAATAGCTTCAAAGGGAAAGTAGTTCGAACTTATAAAGAATAAATCAACGAGAGTCGAATTAAAAATATGGATGAGTCTCCCATAAGAATAGTGAAATGTTGGGTAGAACCACAAAGATTCCATGGCGAGACCCTGACGAGAGCAGTACGAAAAGCCTCCTTAAGTAGACACACATGATTAGAGGCACAATTATACCAAATATGGATTATTCAAGGGAATGTAAAATAGCTGGAGAGGACAATGAAACTGTGGAACACTTTTTTGTTATTATCGAGTTTTTGTTGAAATTAGATTTAGATATCTTGAGAATGATATTACTCCGGATATAACATCCCCAAAAAACACTGAAATTATTCAACTAAATAATATCCTATAATATAAAAATTTTTCAAGAATTTGCTATATTTGGAAACCTAACAGTAACCATGGATAAAAATACCTATTACTAATGTTCCCATGATTTTCACACACAGACACATATTTATTAACAAAGGAAATCAAGTTTAACTAAAATAGTAACATAAATTGTTGTTAAATTTACAAAAAAAAAAATAAATGATTTTGACATATATCATTTAAGCAATGTCCGCTAAAAACATGTTTAATAGAATTAAGTAAAATCATGCAAAAATTTTCGGAAATGTTTACAAAATCGAACTTTAATTATAACAAATTTTACACAAAAAAGCTCCACTTTGTTTTTTGTTTTATTTTCTTGTTGTAACAAATGCATTTTAAACACAAGCACATTTAAATACCGGTTCTATTCGAAGTTCGAACTTTTGCATTATTTGTAAAACAGCTGCGGGTCTATATGAGAGAATGAATATAAACAAAATAATAAACAATATAAACAAAAACGTCAATAGATTTTCTTTGTTTTTGCTTTCATCAAAACAAAAGCAAAAAAGAAAAAAAGAAAACAATAAAGCAATAACAGCAACACTTGTAGACAGTTCGTTAATAACTGTTCTTTATTATTTTTGTATTTCCTTCTCCGTCCAATTGGCATTTGGAATAAACAAAAGACTTAAACAACTTTCCTTTCCCATTTTACTGTAGTATTTTATAAAATTAAAATAAAATATTACAAGAAGGTAGTTAGTGGAAATTGATAAATACTATACAAGTGTTTGAAAGTGTATGTGTGTGTGCTTTCTTTCAAATTTATTGCCACAAAGAAATGATTAAAATGTAGTAATAGGAAAATGTTGTAAAACAAAATAATTGGCAATATCTTAAATAATACCCTACAAGGGGTAAAATCATAGTTCTTGACTTAGCATTACAATTTTAATAAGACAATTGCATTACTCTATATATTTTTTATTTGGACATTAAAGAAACACAAAAGAGAATTTAAGAAAACGTGAAGAAAGTAGATATGGTCATTCGCCTTCTATTTCATTGTCCAAATCTGGCGGATAATTGATTTTATATAATAACTCTTAGCACAATCTAACTGATCTGTCAGAGATGTACAACCAATAATTATTTTTCAAAAGTCTTAATTTGATAAAAATCAGATGAACCAAACGTAATGTTATGGTGGCCAAACTTTAAGATATCGAACATCGTATCGTTAATAATCCATCCGTGTAATGTGCCATCAGGGTACGAAACCGAAATATTTACGTTTGTTTGTTTACGTTCTGTGGAAGTGATTTTTATTGACTTCCAGAGAAGCGAAAAGGATCCAATAAAACAGAAGGTAGATTTTTTGTACTGAATTTTTAGAATTAAACCCATTTTATTTTGGAGTTGATTGATAAAAACGCGTAATTTATTTATTTATTTATTTATTTATTTATTTATTTATGTTAATATTGTTTAAGTCAAATTAGTTTTATTCCATAATACTACAATTTCACTTCCTAAAATCTTCCAAAAAAAAAACATAAAAATAACTTCCTGAGAATGACTTTAGATGTAGTAAATTTGGAATCAATTAAAAAGTACATCCCTCCTATGACAAGCCTGTGTTAAAATCATAACTTTTCAGGTTTTTTCAGTACTTCCATGGAGTAAATTCTACTTCTTAATCGCTTCTTTGGAAGTTCTTTTTTTTTCTGGGAATATCTTAAAGAATAAGAAAGATATAAACGAGACTAAAACGGTATATATGAACAGAATAGACTTTCAGATGACATCACATAATAATTACGGAATGTTATAACGTCAAGGAATGGTTTCTTTTATAATAGGTTAGGATAAGTACTTTGAAAATTTGTCAATTTAAAACAAAAAATCTGAAATCAGATTCTGATTGTGCACTGCTCACTCAAGTCACCGGGTTTTAATAAAAGTATAACTAATATGTTTAATTATGGGTCGGTATGATGGCTTTCTGAATGTCGTTTTGAAATTGAAACCCACTTTCTGTTATTTGCTATAACGATATCGTTTAAGTGGCCTGTGGAAATGTGGATCAAGCTATTCCAAATTTATAATAGTGATTAATTATTTAAATCAAATCAGTTTTAAGAAATTTTATGACAACATTTGTTTTTATAAAGCAGACCTTATGGGGGCAATTATAGATCGATCTCCATAATTTAATAGAAAGATTCGTTTAAATAAAACTATTTAAACAAAAATGCATGCAGATCAGATTGAATCGTGGACCAGTATTGTATTCTACCTTCTCACGTTCTAACACTGTATTGATTCTGTTCAGAAAGACGAATGGACATAATTATATTGTCTTGGAATATTGCTCCCCGGCCATGTTTCCTTAAAGAGTGTCACATCATGGTCATTTGTTTGAGGTTCCTTCGAGATCCACATAGTGGCTGTGGTTAAAACCCGAATCGCGGAAAGAGGGTTGCTTAGTTAAAGACTGATACACAGTGACTATGATTTTCATGATACATTTCTGTTATCGTTCCTAGATGCTGGAGCGATACGAATTACAGAGCATGACTGTGGATTAATAAAATATTGGATTTGAGCTAATAATGAAAATATTGGGTGGAGTTTTCTGATGTCTGCTTGCATTCTATAGAAAGAATGAAGTAACTGAAGGATTTGACGGATAGAGTTGGTACAGTGATATGTTAGAATGTTTAATCTAGTGCAAGGTCGTCACTGTCCTCTCTTTGATTTATTTGGCGATTTTCCTACATGGTTGAGTGTATGCTCAACTTATCACAGTAGGTCTTTGTGACCATTGAAATAAAGTCTTGTCAATTAATATGATCTTTGTTTCGGACTACCAATTCGTCCCTCTAGGTGCTGTTGTCGAAACAACAGATCCATTCTAGTATGATGATTATGTCGGGGTTGATTGAGCTTGTTCATGACACCTGTCTTTGCCCAACATGACTACTATGGCAAGAAATTAGATAGCTCGAGTACTTTAACAAAGTGCTTGTACATGGACCGGAATTGCAACCTGCACAAAGGGGCGGTGGTTTACTGGTAAAAAAGTACCACCGTGATGTAGGGCAACACGCCAGGTACTCATGTAAAGCACTTCGACTTAGTGTCTTAGAATCTATTAGGTATCCAGAATACATTCAACAAATTATATTAGCATTAATTGTTGCATACTTATTAACTTAATAGCATATGCCATGAATAGTGCAGTAGGGTATTTTTTTACTGTTTGAAAGAAAAACAAAAACCAAATCTAGAAACATTAATTATATGAGCTATAAGTACTACGGGTGAAATAAAGTAATTGGCTATGAAGGTAACAAAGTGATTGAATTAATAATTATCGCTTCGTTTATATTGTTGTTTTTTTATACGTTATTTATAGAATACTTTTATATTTTCTTCTTTCTTTTAGTTATTTTATGTTTGGTGAACAATAAAAAATAATAATAATCATTTAAATATGAACAACGGTTATTTTATAGTTTTGTTTTTTTGTTTCATGTACATAAAGAAGAGTTCATATAACCAAATCGATAAAAAAAATCATTTACATATTTTATATGAATATGTACATATATTTTAAAACATAGGTAGCATATGCAACAAGTACATAGAAGAACTTTTTTTTATTCTATATTTGATATTTACTTCTTTTTTTATAACATTTTCATTTTATAAAGGTGCATATATCCGGTCTTTGTTAGTTTTACCGGTTAAAATGGTCGTTGAACGTCTATGTTATAAAACAATAATGATTTTGTTGTTGTTGTTGTTTTTTTCATAAAAATGCGTAATTATATTTTGTGTCATTTATGATTTGCGTAGCCGGTTTATATATAAATATTGCGAATTATTAATTAGATTTGTTAATTATATAATTGTTTATAATTAATGATCATTAACATAGTAAGAAATATACTAAAGAGTACACACCTTTAATGAACAAATTAGGGATTGTTTAAATGAAGTCGTAGGTGATTTATGGAAGTACAGTTTAGCGACATCTTTTATGAGGGATTTAATTGAAAATTATAGTTTAATTTGTTTATGTCAAGGTAATGATTGCAAAATCATTTAAAAAATGGAGATATACACTTTATGGTTATAAGAAATCCTATATCATCTAATGAATTTTTTACAAATTGTTATAAACGATATATTACGAAAAGCAATAGCAATATCTGAACTGATCTACTGTTATAGCGCTCTCTCTAGCACTGTAGGTTTCAAACATTTTTCTGGTATAATAATTTATTAACTGGTTTATAGTCGCCTTCTGCAATTTATATTCATAAAATCTCTTAATCTCTAAGAACTTGAAAATGTTTCTAAAATAATTATGCAGATATTCATACAAAAAAAAACTAAATATTTAAATATAGTTTTTAAACTTGTGTTTATTGAATTGTAGGAAGATATTTTATAATTTATTTCAAATAAATACTTTTATTTCTGCGTAGGTCGCTTTAAATCTGCAATATTAAATTATGACAATAAAAACACAAACACACACACTCACACCTCAAATGAAGATGTTATGGAAATAAGAAAAATCACAATAATTATTTTAATAATAAAAAACTTAATACTGTCATTATGATAAATTTTTGTGATTATTAATTATACACCTAAATAATTAAATATTAAAGCAAATCAATGGTTTCTTTTTTTTAACCAAAGAAAATACAATAAGTGCGACAAAGCTGCAATTAATAGACTTCCTATGAATTATAAATATTAATGAAAAATAATATAATTATATTGTTTATATTCGTAGTTGTACATTTGTGGATTATGTTATCAATTTTAAACTCACTTGCAACTTTGTGGCAAAAACATTTTGATTTTTTCTTTGTTTGTTTCTTGAATAAATTTGAAATTGTTTTCTTTTAAATTAAATTACATCTTCATTGCACGTAATAACGCATAGACAGATGTTAATATTTACATTTTAATATTTAAGAAATAATTACAAGGTCATTCGTAAAGAGGGGAAATTGGAGAATTGTTTATTTATTTATCTATTTATCTATCTATCTATCTATCTATCTATCTATCTATCTATCTATCTATCTATCTATCTATCTATCTATCTATCTATCTATCTATCTATCTATCTATCTATCTATCTATCTATCTATCTATCTATCTATCTATCTATCTATCTATCTATCTATCTATCTATCTATCTATCTATCTATCTATCTATCTATCTATCTATCTATCTACCTATCTATCTATCTAGATTTAGACTTGAGAACGGTCTACCATCGCCCTTTGTTCTTCAATGAAGAACTCAGGTGGCAATTTTTATACATTGGCTTTGACGGATCCATGCTCAAGTACTTTGCTGGAGTACTCGAGCTATCTAATCTCTGACCATTGGATGGCTTCTGTTGATTCGGCAACAGCACCTAGTACGGAGGACCGAAGTACGATCCATCAATAAGCCACAGGGAAACACTGTGTTAATTCTGATATGAACAGTGTATACTTTGAACATATCTGGACAAGGAAGGAAAATTCAATGGTATCATATGTATATGATAGCTTTCATCCATCATCATTCAACCTAGCACACATCTCATTCATAAAACACATTCATAAGAAAAAACATACGACACATTCCTGAGGTAGACAGGTGGGGTAAGGCTCGCAGAACCTCACATTCATCCCGTACCATATACAATTAATAAACTCCTTTCCAACGCATAGTACCACAGTCACTCCTCTGTGAGGTATCTGTTGTTTTCGGCAACAGCACCGAACTTATCCCAAAATATTGACTATTGTCATGCATCAGTCTTTCAACCCCCACTTACTCTCCCCGCGAATTTGGTTTTGAACTACAGCCACTAAGTAGATCCCGAAGGAACCCCAAACAACTGAAAAGCCACGACATATTCCTGCGGGCAACTGGCCACCCGTAGTATCAGATTATGCGGTGCTCTGGTCTGACCTCTATGCAAAAACTAGAAAAGCAGTAGACTGTAACCAATTTGTCAGTCCCGGCCAGACTGTTGGTATTGGCCACCCCCGGGGGATGTCATTATGATGAATTCAACAATGTTTTGTCAAATTCTTTAAATGATCTTATGATTCTATGAAATGATCTTAATCAGAACCTTAAAAACACAGTATCGAAACATCTAGGTAATCTGTACAGTTATTTCCAAATTCCTTTTTTTTATTACTAATGTTAAATTGGAATATTAAACTTAAACCCAACTTAAACTTAACCTTCACTACTTGCAAAAAAATAAACCAACTTGCAACTGTCACTTTTGACTTTGAAAATTGTATTGAAAATAACTAAACGAATAGCAATACCCTTTATAAATATTTATAAAAAGTGAACGAGAGGCATGCATGCCATAAAAAGCCAATAAACTTTAAAACAATACAATTAGTTTTTATTTCGCGTAACAGACATTTTTAAATGTTATTGAGAATGATAGAGTTTGTGTATTGTATGTGATACTATATGTACGTCTAATGATAATGTTGATCATGATAATGATGAAGATGATCATTATCATAATGATGAACATGTTGAATGAATGTTTTAGTTATTTTTTTCATTAACTCTACATATACAATGATGACGTTACCAAATTGGAAATGTATGTGAGTTTGCATGCTGATCATGATGATGATGTTGATCATGGTTTTATAAAAAAAAAAAATAATTTTTAAAATAAAAATGAAATTTTGTTTAGGTGTTGAGTTGAGATAGGTTTGGTATGTTTTAGTTTTTTTTTTTTTTTGGGTTTAAGGCCAAACAAACATGCAACTGTATTAAAAAATAAAATAAACAACAACAAAAATATATGAAATAATAAAATCTTAACATTTTAAAGAAGAAATTTTTTTACGAAATTATAGACATTAACGTGACTTTGAGTTGGTTAGGATGTTTGTGTGTAAAATGTTTTCTTAATATTAAGGGGAAGTTCACACATACATACGTACATATCTGCATATGTCGATAAATACTGACCCCATAATTTGACCTCTTAATTTGTTATAACAAGACTTTTCAAAATGGATTGAGAGCAATGTTTTTGAAGAATAAAACTTCACTTTCAATTATACATATTCTTGGTTTAAAAGTAACTCACGCATTGAATTCTATTGAATCATTTTATAAATTGTGATGATCATTGCTAAATCGATTCAGGAAGTTAATGAGGCTTTATAAACATCAACATCAATGCATTTGAGTACCATTTCTCAATATGGTGGTGTTGATTATAATTACAAATTATTGCAAAACATATCAATTAAATACACAACTTATTATGAAATGAAAATGATTTGCAAAAAAAAATATATTATTACTCAAATCATATTTAAGATATTTAATGTCTTTGACTTTTTAATTATTTGTTTTATAAAAGAGCAAACAGCTAATCTTTGTATGAATTTTAATTTGTAATCGCCAACAAAGCCGATATCTTCATTGGCGATTACAAACTAAAATTGTAGATTTGATAACTATTTCATTTTCCTCATTTTTATATTTTGTTTGAAAAATTGTCGGTTTTGGGAGAATTTTCCTTTTACACCAACAATCCCCTCCGTGGATCCGCACCTGATCTTAGGTTAGGTTGATAGGAGGATGTATACTATATCAAATCCGAAATAATACACCTAGGCCACAATCGGTTCTGTTGTGCGCCACTTATCGGGAACTGAATGATTTTTTTTGTGAGTGTTCAGAAACTGAGTTTCCTGAACGTAATTCCTAAGAATCTTCCAATCAGTCAGGAATGTTATTTCCGGAATAACATCACTTCCAAGATACTTAGATCTAACTTCGACGAATGACTAGCAGTGGCAAAGAAAATGCTCCAGAGTTTTACTGTTCTCTCCATATACTCTACATCCTCTGAATCCGCACGTCCAATTTTGCATAAATGTGCTCATAATCCTGTGTGTCCACTCAGAATACGTACTATCATACTAATTTCAGACTTGCTCATTCTGAGGATCTTAGCACTAGTTTTTTTACTAGTCTACAAAGTACGTTATAGACAAGGCTTTTAAAAGCAAAGTCAATCGACTAGCTTCAAAAATTTTGACTACTCCCCAATCACTGGTAAAGAGTACACCCTAAAAGACTGGTCCAAAACTAATCCAATTACATTGCATAAACATTTTCCATTTAACATTGTAATTTCCTAAATTATGACCACATTAATCACCCATGAATTACTTCAGACTAATTCTAAAACTACTTCTTTGCTGAAAGTTTGGAAATACATAAACCGCAACATAATCTAATCTAAGACTACTAAGCGTATTCAATAATGTCTACAGGGGGATTATATAAATGGATTATGTATTTCAATAATTTTTGCTGAAAAGTATTGTCTAATCTATTTACTAGACTATTAAGTAATAGTTTTGATAAGATGATAGTCTAGTTTATAGACCAGTCTATGGACTAAATTATGAACTAGTAGATAGTCTATAAAGAACTTTAAATACAAGAAAATTAAGAGTATAAGTTTATAATATGGAAAAAGTACTTAACATATTATGAGATACTGTGGTAATTTTCAATGCCAAATAGTACTGAAAAAAGGTACAATAGTACTAAATTTTCCTTGCCTTATAAATTTTATTGGGATTCAATGGAACGAAACTTGTTTTTGAGTACTCAATTAGTTAATATTATTTGCCAGTTTAAACGCTTAATGGGGGTGGTTTAAACTTGAGCAAGAAATGCAAAAGTGTAAACAGCTGATGCAAAAAAAATTAATAAAATTTTTACTAAAATAAACATTAAAATGATTGATTGATTTATCAATGAGTATAAATTATAGTGACTTCACAATTATTTTTTTGGTTTAAGTTTTAGTTTTCATTGATTGTCATATTACATTTACAATTGTCTTTTTTTATAAAACATGCATTGTTTTGATAACAAACTAGGGTTCTATAAATCGACTTTCGAATAATCGAACAATTGCCTTTTTGTCGAAAAAAGTCGAAAAGTTGAAGTCGACTATTTTGTTTCAAAAAAGTCGATAACTCGACTATCGTCTATGAAAAAAGTCGAAAAGTCGACTTTGTAAATAAAAGTCGGAAAGACGAAAAAAAGTCGAAAAAAGACGGAAAAAGTCGAAAAGTCGAAAAGTCGGAAAAAGTCGAGAAAAGTAGGAAAAATTCGGAAAGTCGTAAAAAGTCGAAAAGTCGACCATTTATAAAATATTAAAAGTCGAAAAATCGACTTTTAATTAAATGAAAAAAGTCGAAAAGTCGAAAAATCGACTTTTAACTAAATGCAAAAAGTCGAAAGTCGAAAAGTCGACTTTTCATAAAATGCAAAAAGTCGTTTCAACTATAGAACCCTATAACAAACAGTGACGTTTTCTGTTGTTTTGTATGGAAAACACTGCGAAGTTTAATCATGAGCTCAAAAACATCAAAGGGGATTAGATTAACTAATCTGATTATTAATTGGCATTTAATGGCCAACTCAAAAACTCGCTCTAATTGTGTTTTCGATAGAGCGTAATAATTTCCACAAAATCACAAGAAAACAAACACTCGATTTTTATGATAGACAACATTAAAATAACTCTCACTCACAGGCCCTTCATGCTCAGTTAAATCAGATTTTATGGTATATTTTCAATTCATTTAGGTTTAACTAAACCGAAAAATATGGATTAAACTCAAGCTTTAAAAACAACAGTTACATTTTAAAGTTTAAATTAACATGAATTGTGTGTGATAGACAGCTCTATGTGATTTGATGTGATGATGATTTAATATATAAATTATACAAAAATCATAAATAATACAAGTTTGTATATGAGGAATTTTCTTTATTATGCATGAAATGTATTTAACTGCGTATTTACACCAAAGATGATGAAGATGATGATGGTGATTACGATGTCTACAACTTTTTCATTATAATGTAAATTATTATTATTATAAAAATATGGTTTTTATGAGTATAGTTACAGTATAAATAATGTGTATATGAAATGAATAATAGTATTTAATAGTTGTATATCTTATTTTGTAAGTTTTAAGTTATTTTATTTTTTTGTTAGTTACCTTTCACTTTTTAGGGTTTTCAGTGGTATCTAAGTGTGTGATATATATAATTAATTATTTATACACTGCTGCTGCTGTTTGTTTATGTTATAAATTTAATTTTTATGTTATATTTCGTTAGTTTATAATTTTGTTTTTTTATTTATATTAAATACTTTAAAACATCTGAATCTAAAACAAAAAGTAAACAAGCAATTTATTAGGAAGGGTTCCAATTCAGTAACTACACAAGTCACATTTAAAAACCAAAAACCGTTGTGTTTCTTGTAACCACATTGTCTTAAGTTTTCTTCAATATTTTGAAAATTTATAACAAATAAAATTTTATTTTATTGCGAAAATTTTCACAGCACTTTAAACAAAGTCGTTGTTTTTCTTCTTCTTCTTCTACTACTTCTCGTCGTTAATGTTTTTGCTGTTTTACAAATGACAACACCATAACATACTTGCCACTTTTTTATTTTATTAACTCATAGTAAAGTACCTATACAATAATCCAATCGAAAAAAAACATTTTAAAAATAAACAATTTTTTAAAAATATTTTAACATTTAGTCATCACCACCATCAACAACGTTAACAGCATTGTCTTATTGCTGGCGTTATATCGTCATCAAAAAAGACGTATGAGAATTTCTAGAATATAAATGCAAAAAAATATTTAACCCTTGATTGGGTTAATGTTATTTTCAGATTTTTCTTGTTAAACAATATTCAAAAATGTTGAAATTAAAATCCATTAAAAAAAGTATTTTATAGACCAACTAATAAACAAGTGCATTTAGCCAATTCCATTTAGTTTAGTAGGAGTTTTCCAGCTCTTCCCCGTTCGCGGAATATAAAATGGCGGCACCACTTAGAGGACAGGATTAACAAGGCACTTCGCTGCTGGGCCTTAGCTCTACTATAACACATTAGCTTCATAAAAGTTGTATACTGAACACATTGGAAGTCAAAGTCGGAAACTTTTAAACACTGATTCCAGATATAAAGTCTTTGTCAAGCGGAACTTTAGAGCTTATATACGTAGGAATCAGTTGCTGCATGGATGACTCTAAGTTGGGAGACATTGGAGGTCCTGGGGTTCTACATTAAATACCCTTTTACCCAATCCCAATACCATAGACCTGGTCCGCACTTTTGCTAAATCAAAAGTTTCCCAAATAAAGTTTCCTAGGGTGGACCGGCAGATATTACCCATAGTCGAAAGCAATGAGGACGCTTTTAAATGTTAATGATAAATCTAAGACCGAATACATTTCCTAAAGTAAGATTTACATTATAAAAAATTGTACCTGTTGTGAAATTTGTTGATGGAATTTTGTAAACATTGAACAGCTGTTCCATAGAAAATCAACTATTGTGAATGAATTGTTCACAACAAGTTCATGATAGCAATTTTTCCTTCGACAGAAATGAAAATTTCAAGGGAACAACAAACATTTTTATTTTTATTCTACGTAAAGCGTACAACAGGACCGATATTGGACTAGGTGTACTTCTTCGGATTTGATGTAGTATACATCCTAACCTAGTCAATAGAGTACTTCATAGACAAGTCAACCTTCAGACAATTTTTTTTAAGATTTAGTTATAAAACATTTGTCAGACATAAGACTGATGTTTAGACTGGTTCAATGGCTATTTTTTGTGGATAAATTAAATATTTTAATTTTAAAGATCGAATTGTATCAATAAAGTACAATTTTGACAGCTCTTCAGAGTATGGCCTACTCTAATAAGGCTCAGTTACTTTTCTTTCCGTGATAGATCAGCTGATGAGTGTTTTTCATAAATAAATTTAACTTCATGGTCAAACAATCGACTTACGTGGATTTCCGTTAATCTCCAACGAATCAGGTGATTCACGTAACGTAGCGTATAAACTAACTGACTCTTTATGGTTCTCCAATAGCGCAATACGGTCATAGAAATAACCTGGCTTAGTTCTTCCATAAACTGAAAAGAGGTCTAACCAGAGAACCACATAATCTGGTATTACGGGTGGCCAGTTGCCCGCAGGACTATGTCCTGACTGGTCAATGGGTTGAGGTACTGCGGGCCTCACCCCACCCGTATACCTATAATGAATGTATCGTATATTTGTCTCTTATGAATGTGTCTGATAAAGGGGAAGTGTACTGGGTTGTCTGATGATAGATGAAAGGTATCATATACAAATGATACCATTAAATTTTCCTTTCTTTTCCAGATATGTTCAGAGTAAACCCTATTCATATCAGAATTACCACAGTGTGTCCTTGTGAGTAAGAATAAAGTCTCGGCTTATTTGATGGATTCGTACTTCGGTCTGTCGGTTACGCCTCAAGTTGCTGTTGTCAAATCAACAGAGGCTATCCCATCTATGTGGTTGTAAACGGAAGTGATGTTTTACATCTTGGAAGTTAAGCAATGGGGCAGCAATGTTCAGAGATTAGATAGCTCAAGTACTCGAGCAAAGTGCTTTTACATGGACCGTTATATCTATGTACAAAAATTGCAGCCTATGTGTAAGATACACAAAGGGGCAGTGGTAAGTTGTTTACTTCTTACTCACCCATGGATTGAAAAAGTACCACCGTAAGAGAGGGCAACATGACAGGTACTCACGTAAAGCACTTCGACTTCATTCATGAGTAACCCAGATGACAATTATGTTTAAAAATTTATGACAATTTATGTTTAAAATTCCACAAATAAAATTCTCAAAAATAATCTAAAATAAGAGCTAACGTTTACGTCTACTATGCATGACGATTCATAACATGATTTAAAATTTATTAAGAAATACTTTTTTATTTTTGTTGATATTTACTTTGACCCTTTGATACTTTTAAGGGTTAAGTCAAAATTCCATACACAGCTCACTGTGTCAAACTAGTATTCCAAATAAAAACTTAATCACACAAAAATTCCCATAAAATGTTGACGTATCCGTAGAATGTTTACGAAATTGAACTCTAACACACTAATAGGGTAATTTTAGCATAAACTGAGTTTTAATTGTGTTTAATGTTTGGCAACTTTAAAGACTTGAAAAACATAAACAGACGGAACAAAATTAAATTCTCATAAAATTTAAAAAGATTTGATAAACAAGTAGGAAATGCACATTAGAGTTTTTTTGTTTTTGTTCAAAAGTAAGAGTGTATGAATAAATAAACAATTTTTAATAAACATATAATTTTAGAACTTGTTTTAGTGGCTTTTGGATTTAAATTTTTTCTTTCTTTAAATATGCAATTAAATATTAAAGAAAAAAAGTAAAGTTTTCTTGTTTTTTTAGTTTTAAACTACTTTCGATTGTTGTTTTTTTTTTATAAGTTTCTTCTTCTAGGTTGTAGTAAAACTGCTGTTTTGTAACGGGTTTAATTAAAAAGCGAAATTTGTTTAAATATTTAATTTTACTTTTGTTCATAAGATTTATTGTTTTTTTTTGTTGTTTTTTTTTGTATTTTTTTAAGTAAAGAGGAAGAAAACAGCTAAGTTGCATGCTTGTCACATAAAATTGAAATGAAACTATATGTTAATGATCATTTGTAAAACAACAAAAACTCTAAAAAATGACGCGTTCTTTTTTTTGTGCTCTACAGATATTTAAAGATTTTATATATTTCTCTTAAATTCCAATTAAACCTAGATCAGATAATACAAAAAAACAAACTGTATTTTTTATTACTATTATTATGAATTTCGTTAGTATACAATTTTAATTCCTTTTGTTTTTATGTAGATTTCTGTTTAACACCATTTGTATGAAGACACACACACACACACAAACAAACACTTTGAAATAAATATAAATTTCTTAACGGTTTTAATTTTAATTCAAAAAAAGTTACTTTAGATTTTTGTATTATTTATGTTTCTCACTTTAGTGACACACAATCACATCAGCTTTTAGCTGTTAACAAGATTTTACGCACTTGGACTCGTAAATTTAAAGTGAAAACAAAAGACTTAAGTAACGAACGCGCGCGCGTTGTAACCAATTTCTACGATACACACACGTCAACGCTTTCTTTGCAACTAAAACTCAACAATTCTCCCGTAAGTTTCTCAACCAACAAAACAGAAAACCTAGTTGTGTGTTAAAAAGCCCAAAGCCAAAGCTTTTTTCTTAACACTTACAATACATATATAAAGTAAAAAGAATAAAAAAATATTTCAAAGCTAAATAAAAACTTAAAATATTTAAATATTAAATCATTCCTTTTGTTCTCTTTTTTTTAATTTTTCTTTTAAATCTTGTTTAAGATTTTTTGTTGTTTATTTATTTTAGTTTTGCTGTCGATTAAAGTTATTATTGTTGTACATCTTTTTGAATTTTATATTTTTATAACGGTTGTGTTTTTTTTAACAATTTAAATTGTATTTCTTTTTTCGATATTGAGGCATGTGTTTCTTATTCGTTAAAAATTTAAGTAAAATAATACCCCAACGGTCTAAATTTGTTCAAAAGAAACTTTCTTTTCAACTCTGACTGTTATCATTACATCTCATATTTGTAAATACCAAGTATTTGCTCCCATATCTTATATTTTAAAGATGTGTCAATGGGAGTGCAGCTCAAATTGCTGTGTATAATTTATATGCTAATATTTAGTTAAACTATGTTTTTATTTCGTAATACACTTACAAAAAAAGTGTGAAATACGATATTCGCTTGTTAAGATAAATTTTATAATTATGCACACCCTTCAATCTTGTTAAATATAAAGCTCATTGCAAAAACAAATTAAGTAGCAAGAAGTGGAAAAAGTAAGTGATTCCCGGTTAGTTAGTGGGCTGTGTTTGAATCTGGTCGACCGATGTTGTAGGTTTCGATTCCCACCTGAGACACTGAACAACATTCTCGATAGAGGCCTAGGTGTATTTCTTGGGTTTTGATGTATATTTATACATCCTCATTTCATACTAACTAACTAACTAACTAACTTACTAACTAACTAACTAACTAACTAACTAACTAACTATCTAACTAACTATCTAACTAACTAAATAACTAACTAACTAACTAACTAAATAACTAACTAACTAAATAACTAACTAACTAACTAACTAACTAACTTACTTACTAACCAACAAACTAAATATGTAACTAATTAACTAACTAAATAACTATCTATCTATCTATCTATCTATCTATCTATCTATCTATCTATCTATCTATCTATCTATCTATCTATCTAACTATCTATCTATCTATCTATCTATCTATCTATCTATCTATCTATCTATCTATCTATCTATCTATCTATCTATCTATCTATCTATCTATCTATCTATCTATCTATCTATCTATCTATCTATCTATCTATCTATCTATCTATCTAACTAACTAAATAACTAACTAAATAACCAACAAACTAACTATTTAACTAATTAACTAACTAACTAACTGAATTACTTATCTAACTAACAAACTAACTAACTGTGGCCTCCGGTAGGTTAGTGGTTAGTGTTCTAGTCTGGTAGACCGGAGGTCGTGGGTTCGATTCCCACCTGAGGCACTGGTTAAGGAGCGCACAACAGGCCCGAAAGAGGCCTAGGTGTATTTCTTCGGATTTGATGTATATATGTACATCTTCCTTTTAAACTAACTAACTAACTAAATTGATAGAAGGATACAACGACAAATTCTAAGAAATACATCTGAGCCGCTATCTACTGGTCCGACAGGTAAGCTTCTTTTCATGGAAATTTTTTGTTGGTTAAAACAAGAACCTTATGCAGCATTCTCTGAATGTATTATCGTCCGATATTCGGAAACTCTGTTTCTTGGACATAATTTATAAGAATTAGGGTTCGTGAGGGATGTTATATCCATAATAACATCATCACAAGATATATGGCCCTAATTTCGGCAAAAGCCTGACAATGACAAAAAAGTGCACCAGAGTTTCACTCCTCTACATATTCATCTAAATCCGTACGTACAGTTTTGTATAACTATGTCCTTCATCTACTCAGTACACGCAACATCATACTAACCTCAAACTTGCTCACTTCGAGGAGGTGGTTTAATATTTTAAGAGGCTTCATGACTTACAATCCAATATGGTTTATAACTTTAAGGAAATTGGCCTGTTTCCTTAAAGTTATAAACCGTTCGCCTGTAATTGCCGCCTCATATCTTAATATGTTTCAATGTGTAGAATATCTAGCAGCGTTACGCTAAACTCCATGTAGTAGTTTGATATTACAGGTCTTGTCCGAAGAAGACAATCATATTATTGAAGCGTAACTTAGAATTGGTAGTATTAAGGTCCCATTTCATGCCTCTATTACATAGCGCCCAGCATCAATGTACCTTGTTGATCCTATACACTATGTAATGTATCCTTTTATTTTTCAGTCAAGTATTTTATCTTGGCATTTAACTCTGTCTGTCGTCGGTAATTTGTAGCCCAGGATTAGGGTTCTTAGGAGCCTATTAATCGTTGTTACCTTATGGTATAATGCGAAATACCCTTTTCCTGATTATATACGATATATCTCGCAGCTTATCCTTCTGTTCCTGAACATATTACTAATCCAATTAGGGAGCACACGGTTAACACAAAACTGGTCTAAGTTTTGAATAAGGGTTATCAGTGTGCAAGCTATTGAAGGCGCCTTTGATGTCAATACATATCGCCAGCGCATACAGTTTACTAATGAATGATTCGCAATATCGACTATTCCTTCTAACGCTTTAAGGCTTATTGATAGGGCTCAGGTGTAACACAACTAGGTTTTCCTGGAGCGTCGAAGAGCGCACAACAGGCCCGATAGAGGCCTAGTTGTATTTCTTCGGATTTGATGTACATAAATTCTCCTTTAAAACTAACTTACTAATAACGTACTAACTAATTAACTAACTAATAACAAGCAGGCCGTGAAAATCTTTAACAGATTTACGGATACCAATTCTGCCTCCTTTTGCAAAAGTGCCGGGAAAATACCATCCATTTCTGCAGTTTTGATCAAGAGTTTGGTAAGAATGTTGATTGCTCATTTCTAACCATAAAATCTTCTTTAGAGTTTGTTTGGATATATTTATTTTGAACTCGAAACACTAGTTGTAATTCGGATCTAAATTGGAGAACAACTCTCGCGGGAATAGCGTCTCACTCTCACCAATTAAGTGTATTACTCCGTATAACTGTTTCCATGTCAAATTAAACTGGTGGAGACCATATAATACTTTGGATTTATAATTTGTTCGCGGCTTCAACTTCCTATATGACGGTATAGATCGATTGGGGGTCTCTCTCTCTCTCTCTCTCTCTGAACCAACGTGGGATAACCTGGCAATTTGAGTTTTTCACACTCGCCAGCAAACTTGAAGAGTCAAAAAAGAAAAGTTAGTTCTATAAATATCGTATCTAATTTGTTATTTATAGAACAATATAGAATGAAGAACTTTGTTATGGTGCCGGTTTAAAAATCTATAAAATTTCAATATAAAGTTAGCTTCGTTGTTTGTATTTAACAAAAACTATTCAAAATCTTTTTGTAAGTGTTGCTATATATAAATATACCTACTTTTATGCAACAACAATTGATCTGTTTAATAACTATGTATTATACAAATTTTTTGTTTTGTTAAAGAATTAAATATGATTAACATTTACATAAATTCAAAGTTGCTACATATTATTATTTTTTGTTAAATAGCCGATTGTTAAGTAAATACTATAATCAGTCTTTTTATTAAAACAATTATTATGTAATCTTTTTGGGAAATATATTATTAACAAAATGTGTTGTTGAATTATGACCCAGTTTCATCTTAAATAAGAACTCTTCAAGCAAACGATGACGATTTGATAAACAACTGGCATTTCGAAATGTCATTTGTGTTACCTTAAGAATCCTGGGGCAAGTATGAATGCGATATAAATAAAAAAAACGAAAACAAATTTGAAAAATTAAATTAAATTTTATTTCTTTCTTTATAATAAATTCATTTTGTAAAAAACGCTAGAAATTAAAAAAAAATGATCAACGAAAAAAGAAAACAAAAAATAAAATATTCTTACTGATTTAATGGAAAATTGTTAACAATTTAATTCAACTTGTTTTTTTTAGGGAATACTGATTATAATTCTTTTAATTTCACTATAACGACTTCTATTGTTGATGATAAAAAAATGCATTTATATCTAAATATCCGATGATTTCAAGAGACGTATAACACGCTCAATTTCGGGAGCGGTATTACGTATTTTAGCCAAACATTCATAGGCACGATTATTTTGTTTCGTTAGCAAGCACCTGTCGATGGAAAAGTACAAAAAAAAGAAAAGCATGAAATATTAAGATCATTTGTTAATGGAAAGTTTACTCACAATAAGGCGGCACCAGTTAGATTACCATTAGCATATAAATGTGTTATCCATTGTTCACTAATGGTATTGTTAAGAGGATCTTCGGGTTGTAGATATATGCGTGCTATAAGTAAGGCCTCTTTATAGAATTTCTTTTCCATTAACATTTCTATGGCATCTTGCTGTTGATGTATGGCCAACATATAAGCAGCCGCTTGTAAAGCATAACCCTGTTCGATAAGTTGTTCAGCATAGGCTTGACAACATTTTTGCCAAAAACTGCAGGGTTATAAAATGAAATAATTAGGTGAAATTTATCATTAAAGAGAGAACAGTTAACCCACCTATATGAAATACTTGGTGCCAAAGAAACATGCCACTCGCAAAGCTGTTTAGCCTGTACACATTTGAGTATTTCTTCTTTGAGATTGCCGGTCAATTGAGGCATAAACAAACTAGAGATTCCTTTAGTTTCACTACCCTGATGATTTTTTACTGCAATATAGGACAACATTGAGAAATCATTCGAATAACCAAAATTATCTAACTTACATTCATCTGCCAGTACTTCTTTTGCTTCTGCTTTGGTTCCAAACAGTTTGGCACTTAGGGATTTATTTCCACAAGATTTGGGAGAACTTAATATGGAAAACATTAAGTCCAAGGCATCTTTATTAATTTCTTTTGTAGTAAGATACAATAATGTTAAGGGATTCTAAAACAAAAAGTTAAACAAAATATATTTTTCTAAACTTGAAGTCATTGCCCAAAAACCAACCTTCATATAAATAGATGCACCACTTAGAGAACTTTCGGCTTTTTGTAAATGTAGCTTTTCTAACATAGTTGATACCTCTTCACTGTTCGCCACACCATTCTCTATTTTAGCATCAGTTGCAACCTTATTTTCCAACAAATCCACAGCTATATTACCATCCGGTGTTTTGGCAAGTTTACGATTAAGTTTTTTATCCACTGACTGTGATTTAGCATCGTTACGTGTTAAAGCTTTTGTAGCCCATTGTACAGTATCCAATGTACGAGGATTAGCACGTTTAGATTTTCCTGTATTACCCTCTAATCGTTCAACACGCATATCTATAAATTCCAATGCAGCACTTTTGCCAGAACATAAAATAACCTCCTCATCGGTAGGCAAGAAAAGACCACATGTCATGGGACAATGATAGATTTTAACAAAATGTTCGGGATTTTTGTCATTCGATAAGTCCCATATACGCACGGCACCATCAAAACCACACGTTAGAAAATAATTCTCATTACGATTACTCCACTTAGCACAACCGTTGGCCGCTTTTGTGGCATTGATTTCAATTTTACGTGTAATTTGTAAGTCCCCTGTTTCATAATTAAATTCCAGAATATGTATATTATTGGCATTGGCTACAACCGCCAATTTATTTGTCGCTATGGGACTCCAAGATATGTCACTTATATAGCGTGGTGCCAAATCTAATGTCGTTTTAAGTTCATACTGAAAATAGGTGCTACCCGTACGTGCATACAACTTTAGTTGACCGTTTTGTGTGCCAACAAAAAGATAATTGTTGCGTAGTGAAACACACGCTACGCTATCAATATCGGGAATAACATAGGGATCTGGAATAAAATGTTCAAATAAATTTTGGAAAGATAACAAAAGGATAAAACTTAGTGACATCCAGTGACCAATTAATGCATACAAACTAAACAACAAATATGTCAAAATCTTATTTGGAAGCTCTTTGGAATTTCTTATATGAACCTTAAAACAACTTAAACTATAATAACGCATGCGGCATATTCCATGTTTTTTGAAACGGTCTCTAATCAGATTGTCTTATGCCTACACAGTTTTTCAGGCTGAAATTTACGCAATCGATACGGCCGCATCTCTTAAGTCTCTCGGCTCAAACGTAATAACTTCAAAACATATTCTCAATTACCTCCCTTTTCCAACTCTGCCGCCTCTCACCTCAAACGTAATAAGTTCAAAATATATTCTCAATTACCTCCCTTTTCCAACCCTGCCGCCTCTCGCCTCAAACGTAATAAATTTAAAATATATTCTCAATTACCTCCCTTTTCCAACTCTGCCAAATTGATTGGCAATCAAAGCGCAATTAATGAATCGACCTTAAATGAAACAGTTTCGTAAAAGTTGTTGTTATAATCCAACGGCTAAGGAATTGAACAAATTCGACGAATGGGGGACAAAAAATCGGTACTTTAATCACTATATATGCTTGCACTATAACCGCTTGCAGAAAATCTCGAAAGCTCTGGTCCTGGAAAAGGACATGAACTTAATACTCAGTTTTTTCTCTTCTCATCTTCTGTCACATTTTTTGCTCATCTGAATCTGCACTATTTCTTTTTCTTGTTTCATCATCGAAATAATCCACAATGTATCACAATCCATTGAAATAATCCACAATGGATCACAATTAATTGAAATAATCCACAATGAATCACAACAATTTTCGTTCCCACGACAATCGGTTTTAGGTACCGCAAAAACTCGGAGTTTAACGAACAATGACCATGTATTATTAACTCAGCCACACCGACTTTACACGTATCGCTGCTACAACAACAACAGTCTTCGAGTGGTGTTGCACCTTAAGATACATAAGCTTTCCTAACCTAACCTATTGTACCAAAAAAATCCTGCTGAATTATAGATTTACAGCAATAGAGTGGAACACCAACAATTGTGTAAGTATCGTTAGTATGTAGTCTGTCTTCGCTGGTACATCCGCAATAATAGTTCTAGATCAAAGACCCTAGCCGACTTTGATCCATCAGTGCAGACATCGACTGATCCATCCAATTAATGATATCACTCTGTAAATCCCTTGGAGGGTGGTAGACCAATAGTCAATGTTACTAGGTATGTAAGACGTACTACCCAAGATAGAAGCAAGTCCGTTACAGCTGAGTGTAGGTCAAGTTGTTTGACCACAATATCAGCGGCTGGCCAGTGCAAGAGTACAAAGAGAGCGGAAGATGGTGGTTAGCAGTGCAGAAGATCGCAAAAAAACTCTCAATAGTGCTGCAGTAGGTGGTTTTCTTAAGAGCTTTTTACCAAACAAGACGAAAAGCCAATAATGGCTTTCCTTCAAGCGTAGATGGCAATAGCCGCCTTTGAAGCTCTCGCTTGGATGTTTAGATTCTATAAAAGTTAAGAATCTAGAACAATGCTCAAGTAATTTGCACTACCGATAAAGTTAGTTCCACTCCATTCAGGCAAGGAAAGTGTGAATCTCGTATCATTTAGTAAAAAGAACAAGTTCAGTTTTCCTGAGATTAACACCACTGTTAGAGCTCCAACGGCTGAGTGGTCCTAGTGCAGATTGAAGGCAATATGAGATAGTGACAAGATGTTTTCTGGAAACAGCCACCGCCCATCGCTAGTACATGCTATAGTTTTGTAAATTATTGAATCCAACTTAATGCCTAGATTTTAAGAGGAAAAGTGATAGAAATTCTCCCTGTGGTGTGCCTCGTTTTGCCATTCTGTAAAATGTGGCATTGTCCATAGTTGCAATGACTCTATTAGTGAAGCGAGAAATGCGTATTCTTGTGCTCTATAACTTATTTAACTATACTCACCAGCTAGTGCAGAGCATTATCAACAGATTTTCCTTTCATAAAGGCCTTTATAATCGTAGGCCTTAGATATAGATCTATGATCCGTTCCAAAGTTTTCAAGAGGAATGAAGACAGACTGATGGGTCCAAAATCCTTTGGTCTAGTGTTTGAAGTCTTCCTCCTTTTGGGAATGAAAAATACAGTGCATTTAGTCTATGCTATATAGCTATATACGACCATTCAAGGTACGCCAAATATATATGTATCAGCCATGGGCAGATGATATCCGCATTATGATGAAGGTAAGGAACAATATTGAGAGTTCAATGCATGAACTTTGCAGACAACTTTAGGCTGACAAAATTGTGGTGTTTTGAGAAATGACAGTTATTGAAAAATGTCCAATAAAGCTCAAATGTGTATTGATGGTTCACCTATAGAACATTTTGCAGAGGGTGTGTCGTCTAATACTTCTTGAATCACCTTTGATGGAATTTTCAACTAGGCATGATTGGCTTTTTATATCAGCCTAAAACTATTCTTCTAGGGATGATTGGCTTTTTATATCAACCTAAAACTATTCTTCGGACTCTCTAACTAATGCAGTGTCTTCCAAGCAGAGATCCTAGCGTTCTGGAAAGTGACGGAACTGATACGGAATAATAACAATGTACATGGTAATAAGGTTGTGAACGATTTTCCTAGATTGTGTTCGAACCTTGATATAGATATATAACAGGGAAATAATATTAATCCACCCATTGTCACTATATGTAGATAATTCAATGAATCAATTAACATTCCTTGATCAGTAGAGTGTATACCAAAAAAGGCCCTATGGCTAAAACATGTTACGGGGGCTATCAATTAAAAGGATTCTGATAGAGATGCTAACGGGGTATGGTATGACTTGAAGTAAAGGCAACTAGAATACTTATTTGCCTGGTTAGATGTAATCTAATTCAGAGTGGGGTTTTTAATGGCAATTGTATACGAGACTTCTGCAGGCTATGTGTGTAAAGGAGCTAGAGATATTTGAACATATAATTTACCATTGCGTTCGACTACAGGGTCCAAGACGAAGAAGTGGAAAATATTGCTGGGAGTAATCCATGCAATTTACTAGGATTTGTCAGGGGAATGACATGATTACTATGGAGAGTTTACTCATCTTCTGTAATATTTATTCCCTAATCTGAATCTTTACTCTCTTTTTTCTAAGAACATTCTAGTTGAAGGTAATCGCAATGGATTACAACTGTCTTCTCCTTAGGGTTCATAACTCCTCCTAAACTGGACAAATGTCAGATTGCTGTAATAACTTTTAGATGAACTTTCCACTAGACAGGAACACACACTAAGATCACTTGTTACAAGCCTGATCTATCTGAACTATTTTAGGGATGTGTCCCACAAGACTCTAATCAAATTTGTTTAATGTATCGTTACCAGGTACTCTCTGGGGCCACAAATTAGGATAGAGAAATTTTAGAGGTATCACAAAAAATGGAAATAAATTTCAAAAGAGGTAAAGTAGAAGGGTTAATATCTGTTATTTTATAAGCTGTCATAATGGTCTCTTAATCTATTATTGACCGTCATTCGCTTATAACAGAGTATTTTGTATAAGGTGTGTGGACCACAGACGGAAACTTTAGTTGAGAAACTTTTTATAATTCTCTTTTAAAATTCCCTTAATGTCTAAAACATGTTTTTGTATGAATGAGAATAATAACAAAGTAGGAGAAACTCCGTACCGCGAGAGAGATGAATAATGTATTTTTCTCTCTCACGCAAAATCAAAAGATTCCCAAAGTTTCCTGGTGCGGACCGGCAGAAGGTAAACAACGGTATCAAACATTAGTGGACCCCAGTGAGATGCTCATAAGTGGCTGTTTTATAAAGCTTAACTAATTCCAGTAAATTTATTATTATTTAAAAAAGCTCAGATTCTTTTGCAATTCTTTCTTTATGGAGACATTCCTCTACACTATTTCCATGGTAACCCATACCTATATTACCGTACAGCTCTATTTAATCAATAACTGTCTCTAAACAAAAATAAAAATTCATTCAATTGAAAAACAGATTTAAAAACTAAATTTTACATCAAAATCTATTAATTATGAATCCTTTTATAATAATCAATGATTTTGAATCTGACGCATTGGAAGACTATTCCAAAAAAGAACATTTTAAAGTCAACCAAAGATTTTGTCAATATTTAAAGCAACTTATAGCGGAAGAGTCTCAAAGGAATAATGCAAAAAATATTTCGGCGTCATACAAACCACAACATTATTTACCAATAGTTATAAAGCAGCAACAATCTGAGACAAATAATGAATCGGGAATTTTGCTAACAATTGATAAATTAGTTACATTTTTCATAGAAGAATGCAAGCAAAATTTTCTTCCTATAAATCCTTGTTTTGCTAACTATTATCTACATTTACTTATACGAGATGCTCAAGATGGTTTGGAATTAAATGATAAATCTAATCGTTTAAGTGTATGTAAAATTGAGAATTTTTTAGAAAAAGCTTTGACAAAATATAAAAATCCATTGGAGGCTACTGTCTGCAATATGAAAATGTCTTATTTTAATAGAAATAGCCAAACGTTATCTTTGGATTTTGTTAAAGAAAAATATGAATTGGAATTTGAAGAGAAATTACAACAACTAATAAAAAGTATATTGCAATATCCCGAGAGTAGTAGTGACCATCAGTTAGAAGAAATGTTTATTAAAATGCAAGTGTTTATTATAACAAATTATCAAATAGGTTGTCCTAAAAATCATGTAGTAAGTAGAAAGCTTAGATTTGTAACTAGTCCTTTTATTAAAGATTTCACCTATTTACAGATTTTAAAACAATGTCGCCAAAGTTTAAATAGTGTTTTGGGCAGGGGAGATATACAAAAATATGTCTTAAGAAAAAAATATCATCGTTTGGAATATCTACAGAAATTGGCAGCCACTGTAGCTGGTATTTTAATTTTCAATAATCAAGGACCCCAAGGCAATAAAGAAAATATACGCAACAGTAAGTTTTCAGGTTTTTTTAACGTTAATTACTCAAAATTTCTTACTTTATATTTTTCATTTCAAGTATTTGCTGATTTAAAAATGGCTCAATGTAATACCAAAGATTCTCTGGAAGAGAGTATAGAACGTGCATTATTTTTTAAACAAAGTGGTAGTAATGTGATGCAAGAACTTATCGAAATTAATGTTCATTTAAAAATGATCATTTGTTTAAGACCTTTAGTTCAAATACGTGAAATCAACAAATTTGTTATATTATTTGAGGTGTATAGAAAAAATTTGGAAAAAGCTAAGAATACTTTTGAAAAAACTCTTTATCTAATAGAGGTGGCGGAAAAGAAATTCAATTGTGTTGTGGAAAAAATCAATGAAATATTAAAATTTCGTTCTGCCATTGAATCGGAATTAATTTTTGTAAGTAATAATATTCAATTTCAATAATTATAAGATTTTATTTGAATTACATTAAAAAATTTGAGTTATGTTCGAAAATAAATCTTTAGATTAGCATTAGAAAATTTTCGAAAATTCGAACTTATGATTGTTACATTTCCAATTTCGGGACATGTTGTTGTATTCCCAACTCTTTTTCTTCGATCTGGTTATCCAAATCCGTTAGATCTAAACCGCATCTAACGGATGAGTCCAAAGGGATTTAGGTTCCAACTTTGTTGTATTTACCCTGCAATTAAAAAGGTGTTGGTCATTGTGCGCCTATGCCACACGCAAGACAGAGATCTTAAATGGTGCCGCTTAATCGCGATCAGTATGAGTTTTAACGGGTACACCATCCCGAACTAAGTTTTGCTAGTACCACAGTAGTTCGACGTGGTTAGTTTCGTTCCGCAACGGGTAGGGGACGACCTCACAATATTATAATATCGCGGTGGGATTTGATGAATAGTATTTAAAGCTGTCCTATATGAGATTTCATCATCTATGTTATCCAGGTGTTCTTGGACGTCGCTCTCATACAGACGAAGATCTTTCCTGACATCCCTCGTGGGGTTCTAACCCCGTTCTCGCGACAATCGGTTCTTAGTACCGGAACGACTCGTAGTTCAACGTACAACAACCAAGGATTTTCAACCCAGCCACTTCGATTTTACACGTATGTATTCACTATTCGTGAAATGTTGGGAATTGTGTTGCTTTAATGACAAGTGCGCTCAGAACAAAACCAAATGATCAAGTAAGGCGACAAAAGCTAAACTAACAATATAACATCAATAATACAGGAAAGATTTTTCATAACATCGGTTTATTCCCTGCTGCAGCTCAAAAGTATCCCTGTAAGGATACCCAGTTTAAAATATGATCTACCTCTCTTATCAAGAAGAAGAAAACGATGAGCCTAGATGGGATCAGTAGTTGACAAAATCATCCTCTTTAGTAGCAATACGTAGGTTCATGCCTTAAAGGCGTCAAAAGATTACTAACTACATAAGATCAGTAGGACAAGGAAGATTCTTCGAAACATCACTATATCCCCTGCTGCAGCTCAAAAGGATCCCCTTAAAGAGACTCAGATTAGAATATGATCTACCTCTTAAGCCTAGATGGGATCAGTAGTTGACAAAATCATCCTCGTTAGTAGCAATTCGTAGGTTCATTCTTTTGTAATGCTTTACCCAGTCTGCGTCAAAATTGTAAATTGTGAAAACAAGATTGTATTCTGGTCAAACAAACTAGACTCCTTACAACTGTACTGGTATGTAAAGCGAACTTAGTCAGCAATTTCTTTGCCATTTACATATGTCCGTTTCACTTTACCCCATAATGAATAATTACTGAATGTCTCGCCATCTTATTTAGATACGCCTGGCATTCTTAGACCAGTTTTGATGTGAAGTACACACATCTATTATGGATTTAGTAGCAGCTTGACTGTCAGTATAGATTCTAATATTCCTATTAGATGTCGCTTATTATCTAAGCCAATTTGTTACTCTTTTTTATTACTATTACTGCTTGGAGAGCATCATTGAGGAAATTTTTGTATCATATTCTTTAATGTAGATATTGCCGGAAATGTATAAAAAGTTCCCTCAAACTTGTAGATATCGTAGCGAGCTGAAATACCCTAAGGGTCTGTGGCGGCTAGTTATGCATATGGTGGGCTTCACTTAGAGCGTTATTATATTACTGCAGTGCATTCTTGCCTAGTCATAAAATGCAATAATGATCTAAGTGAACTTTTTTGACAATTCAATTCACACGGTAATAAGTAAGAGGATGGACTTAAATGACAGGGTGTAAACACCCATTTATAACCATTAAAGGATGATTTCGGCTTTACTCACTGATACTATTAAAAAGCCCTCTAATTGTTAAACGAATTGCAAACTTTTAAAGCCTACACTTGATGAAAAAGCAACTAAGATACTTATTGAACGGGACAGATGGAATCGTAGAACTCTTATGAACATTTTAAACGGACCCTGTAATGTTTCAGGAGAATAGCCTTTTTTCCGATGGGAGATTCTAGTGAGAATTCAGATATCCACAGCGATATCCTTGCACGCCTAACCTTCCTTTGCAAATTCGAATTTAATTATTTTGAAAACAATTTAAAGACTTTCTTTCACTTAATCTATAAATTGATGTAAAATAGAAAACTTTTTGTTAAAATTTTTCAAATTTATATATTTTTTTGTTTTACTAATAATCACTTTTAATTTTTATACTTTTAAAACAGCCACATTTTGTATATCTTTCGGAAATATGGCAAACATTGGTGTTATATTTAAATCATTTAGTTGAGATAAATAAAATTAAAGATCACTTTGATAATCTACTAAATGAAAAACTGGAAAATAACTTCAATCAACTATTAGAGGAGTTAAGTGATAAAAACAAACACCTAAAACAGCCTTTAAAATATACATTTCATGAATTAATGCAGAATAATATTAAACATGAAAGTAAACTTAGCATGTTAAACATAGTAAGTGCTATTAAATTCTAATAAGACAACACAAAAATTAAAACTAAATTGTGTATTTTCTAGAAACCATTTATTAAGGATTATTGTGGCCTAACTATGGCTTTAACTGGTGGACTTTTAGTACCCTCCCAATTGGAAAAGAAACTTTGTGAAAATGTTGATTTACTTTTTGGATTTGCTAACATGGAATATGCTAAATTTGCCGAACGTTATTTCAAGGATTTTATAAAGAATTTTCGTAATGCAATCGTAACAAGTACAGATTTAATATTACTCTTTCAACTTGATGTGGAGGTAATGCAACAAGATTTCGATTTAATACAACAGACGAAAACGAAAACCAATAGTTTAGAAACTCAAACTGAAAATATATTATCAAATGAGCATTTAACAAGCAGACGAGTGAACACTAGCTGGAATATTTGGGATTTTCATCGTCAAACCATAAATTTAGCAAATATTAGAAAAAAGCAAACACATAACACGCAAACGAACTTAGGTTATGGCATAAGAAATGCTCAAAATCAAACTGAGAGAAAAACCTCTAATGGAACACAAAATTCGTGAATATAACTTACCTCTTTTATTGGCATCATCTTCATAAACTGCTATACGATCATTACAGACTACATATAAGAACTTATCTTGCCAACTAATGGAATAAATGGGTTTGCCGCAAATTGAATTATAAGTAAAGGGTTGTTTATTAGAACCTTCTATATTGAGTATGCCAATCTGAAATTAAGAAACAAAATAATAATTTACAATTAAACTTAATGTTTTCACATTATAAAAAATACTTACTCTTCCCTCCATTGTACCATAGGCTAATTTTTTACAATCTGGACTCCATACCAAAGACATAACATTCGATTCAATGCGTTGTACAAAATTATCAATATGCACAGAAGTAGTGGTCATTTTGGAAATGTCTATTATGCCAATACGACGATCCGAAAAACCCAAAGCAATTCTAATTACAAATAGATATTAGAAATGAAATAAATCTTTATAATATAACTCTCTACTTACTTATTCATATCGTCGGGACATTCCTGCATTGCACCTATGTTTGTTGAAACACAACTATAGTTTAATATTATTTTATTCAATTGTATATTCTCCATAGAGATTTCACGATAGGATGATATACTCCAAACTAAATGTTGTTTGGGTGAACAGGCAAATGAGATCACAGAACGTTGAGACCAACGTCGTTTTGTTTCCTTAAACTTGTACGGCCTAAAGCCACATTGTTTAGAGAGTTGGGTATTAGTCAATGGTTGCATACACCACATTTGCAACTCACCGGCTTTATTGTTGACTATTACTGAGGTAGGTGAAATCCAAGAGATTTCAATGTGAGTATCTTTAAATAAACAAGAAAAAAAAACCATTAATAATTACATCATAATATATATTTAATTTATAAAATTTACTTTTGCCTCCATGAGAAGAACGAACTTTATGTGAATCACATGTGGCCCCAGTAGTAGCATTCCAAATGCAAAAACCTCCGTCAGCGCTGCTAGAGGCCAATAAAATATCATAGACTTCATTATCCTTCTTCTTTAATTCTTCTTGTGACTCCTTTTCATTGTTTGAGCATTTAATTTCACTTATAATTTGTATATCATCCTCTGTGGAATGCACTCCCAAATTGTCGCTAGTTTTCAGTTGTTCATTATCTTGCGATTGACTGCTATGCACCTCCGCTTGACAAATTATATTCTGCTGTTTATTACGATGCATACCGTCGACGTCTACACTCTCTTCTGAAGAAGGAGTACGACATGCTAAACGCACCAAACTACCATCAGATGATTCCTTATCGGATAATTGGTCTTTGCCTTTGTCATCAGCTTCGTCATCTCCATCACTGCCGCACGAGGATAAATCATCCCGGCTACTGGCTGCCAATTTACACTCTTCCAAACTTATTGTTTGTTCGGGTGATGTATGAACTGGTTCATCTCTTAAGGCATTAATTTCCTCTTTGAGACTTTGACAAGCTTCAGCAAAATCAAATTTTGCGGTTGTAGAAGATTCTGTGGGTTTTTCTATACCCACAAAATCTGAAACAAAATCATTTCTCAATCTCATTTCCTGACTTGGAGCGCCAAACTCATTATCCAAATAATCATAGTCATAAATATCAAAAATGTCGTCTGTGTCTATAGTACGATCTGATCTAGTAAATTTTGCCGCTTTAGTTTGTGGCTTTTGAGCAACTTTAGGTTTTGGCGCCTCCGCCGGCTTTTCAACTACAATATCGTTTGTTATGTCTACACGATTCCAAGCCAATGATGTTATGGAAGTGTCATGGCCTCTAAGAGTATATAAGGTGGCCATTTTCTGAAGATCGCACAATAACACCAAACCTCGCTTGGTACCAATAGCAAAATGATTTTCATTATACGGAGAGCATTTCAATGAAGTCATTTGATGATTTCTTGACGATATAAACATGGGTCGACGATAAAATGAATTTGAAGCAACACAATATACCACTATATCTTGATTATCTACCGAAAGCACATTTCTGTTACACATATAACTAATGAGCACTTCACCGGCATGCTGTGGTGAAGGGCCATTGCCCTCCATATAACGCATATAAGCCAAATGGGCTTTATGACCCTGTATAGCACAACCTTTATTGAAATCCCATATTTGTACAGAATTATCTTGTAGTAAAGCGGCAAACAATTTTGCTGGCTCCTTCTCTTTACCACCAGCAGCTGTATTTTTGTCTAACTCTTCACTGGAACCAATATCGCCGCAATCACTGTCCTTTTGACCCCAGTGCGGATCTACATCTAAGCTGAGTATGCCTTGGCGTGTGTGGAAGCATTGTATTTTAGGTGTCTCACTGTCGGCCTCTATAGAACTAATAAAATTAATGCTACGAGATCCTGCATACAGGAAACCACCATCCGGTGTACAAACACAACCATTGTTAAGATTCCATTGTGGAACCAAAGGTATTTTAACCATAATTAGGTTGAAGTTTCTTTTTATGAAATAATGAGTTTTATATTAAAAAAAGTCCTTGTCCAAATCCTTTTACAATTAATCCTTCACGCGTTCTATTGTTTTAAATACCGTTTCAGAGCTCTGCGACGACAAATATTAAGGGCATCGGCGTCTGATATTACAATTGTTGGCGGTGGCTTCTAATTGACTGTAAGCCGGCTAAGTATTAAACAATTTTTTTTAAATTTCAACGATTTAAAAAAAATACAGAATTCGAAGGATTTTTAAAGCAATTATATTAGAAATTGGGATTGTCGAGAAAGTAGAAAATTTTTGTATTCGTGAATACTATTTTATTTATTTCTTTCTCTTCTTATACAAATGATTTTCACGAGATTTATTTCTAAAGGATATACATATATAACTTTGTCATTCCGTTTGTAATACATATATATTCCGGATCCTTATATTCAGATGAGTCTATTAAACCATGTCCGTATATTGAAATAAATTTTTTGAAGACCCAGATATCTTCGGTATCTAAATTTTTAATAATTCTGTCAGAAATGTTTTTTAGAACTTTCAGCAATATGGATGCATAAATAACGGAGATAATAATAAACCGAGACTACCTCTGAAATAAAAAATAAAAATATAATAAATATAAAAATTATAATTCAAATAGGCCATTTGAAATGAAATTCAAAACTATTGGAGCTATAATCCTTAAATTTTGCACAACATCCATGTGAAGTCAATAGAAGGACCAAAACTTTTAAAATTTTATTTAATTTAAAAAAATTAAACCGTTTAAAGGTTAAATCGGTGTTTGCAAAGAAATGTCACAAACATCCAAAAAACAATTTCATCAGCTGTTTTTGACATTTATATTTTATTTCATTTTTGGGACATAACAAAAAATGGTTTTTGTATATTCTTAGATAATTTTGCTTTCAAGGAAAATTATAAAACATTAGTGAAATTTTTAACAAAATAAATTAAAAATATATATTTTGTGTTCGGCAAAATCCTTGTGCCTGTAAATATTAATAAAAACGCAACAAGTGATTTGCTGCTGTGTATTGAAGAAAATAAAAATAAGAGTACAAACGGTCAATTTATTGCAGGGACAATGTTTTATCGTAGATTTTTTAAATCAGTGTTATTTGGCATACCCATAGGGGTAACATTTCTAGACTGTGTGGGTTATGTAGCTCGGGTGGATGGTAAGTTAAACAGATTACCCCACAAGTATTAACACCATTGACATTGCATTATTTACAGGCATCTCTATGCAACCGGCTTTAAATCCAGATGCTACACAAACCGATTATGTGTTCCTATCACGTTGGGCGGTGCGCAGTAATAATGTACAAAGAGGTGATATTGTCTCTTTAATATCACCAAAAGATCCCTCACAGAAAATCATTAAGCGAGTTGTGGGCCTTCAAGGCGATGTGGTGTCGACTTTGGGTTATAAACAGGAAATTGTGAGAATACCCGAAGGTCACTGTTGGGTGGAGGGTGATCATACAGGACACTCTTTAGACTCTAACACATTTGGACCGGTTGCTTTAGGTCTTATGACAGCAAGAGCTGCTTTTATTGTTTGGCCTCCAGAAAGATGGCGCGCTTTACCCACAGAATTGCCTGGAAAAAGGAGACCAATACATACGGCCAAATCTACGAACTATCATTAAGAAAACTTGCCTAATATAGAAGACCAAAGGAGTCGGATACTGATGAGCCACTATGTGTTGTGTTTTATTTTTTTATTTAATGTTCACTTTATTTAAAAAAGTGTCTATTTTGTAAATAGGTTGATTGGACATCGTATATTTTTCACTTAGTTTCGGCTTTAAAAATTGATGAGTTTTCTTCTAAAAAAATTGGTAGTTTATAATTAGAAAATTAGTTTATAAAAAATATATTTAGTTCAAATATAAATTTTAACGGAAAAAATTTGGAGTTGTTGCTTAATTGTAAAGAATATTCCGGGAAAATTAGATCACATATGAGATTTTATTAAAGTAGAAAAATACGTACGCACATACAAAACAAAGTGATGAAAAATGTTGGATTATTAAGACAGATTCCCATTTATAGTTTTGGGATATTATAGACGCTATTTTTTCTTTTTATTTCCATTTACAGAAACTTTTTCATATAGAGCACAAATTAAATTAAAAAAAAAAAATATAATTTTACTCGTATGCTAAAACTTAACAACTAAACTCTCGTAGACTCGAATGATTTAAGGCCATGAGCGTGTAATACATCTAATGTTTGTTTTAAAGCTACACCTTCACGCACAATTTTAAATAAACCCGGCGTAGCTAAATCCACAACAGTGGAAGCGGAACGTCTTTCTTCTGTTAAACCTACTTGACCAGCATCGAATATACCGCCCAGTAATGGCCATAAAACATCAAATTCTTTAATATTTAAACTACTGCGTTCTGAAGAACGATTGGCACTGGTCAGAGCCAAAGGTTGTTCATCAAAACTAGCACATAGTTGTTGTATAAACTCGAAATCAGGAATGCGTATACCAATTTTACTAGTTGTTGGATTTAGAAATGGATTACTTAAATGTTTTGATCGCTCTATTACAATGGTAATGGCTCCGGGCAATAACTGTTCCAGTAAAGAATCATTTAAATGTTCCGCTTGGCCATATTTGCGCAAGTCTGCTAAATCTTTAACACATATAGCCACAGGTTTATGAAAGTCTCGTCCTTTGATGTTGTACAAATTTTGTATAGCCTTTTCGTTGTTGGCATCACATGCTAAACCATATACCGTATCTGTGGGCAATGCTATAACGTTTCCGGATCTTAAACAATTTCTAGCGATTGTTATACTCCTGGGATCTTCCACTTTATAGATGGAAGGATTTTGCTGCAACTCCTCGGTAAACGATTGCATTGTGGTGTAAGTTTTAAAACTTAATGGGATTTTTAAAAATTGTTTTATAATTTTTGGCAACTTGGACATTAAGGTGATAGTTTTTGTTAATAAAACGTTTACGTGATAATGCTATTACAAGTTAAAGTTAATCGCGCCAATTGTGACCGCACAATTGATTAGCACATTTATAGAAAGTGGTCATTGGTTCATCAGCAGAACGTGTTTGCATTTGCATAAAGTATGCCTTCTTATGAGAACAAGAGGGGCACTCGGCGTCAGTAGAATCTACATTCTCCCAGGCAGCTGCACCGCCCATAACATGATCAACTTCCTAGAATTTTTAAAAAGTTATTAGTTACTAAATTCTTTTTATAGAATATTATTATCATTATTACCTTTAAACGTGGAAAAGTTTTTGTTGACGATTTCCTATTTACGTTAAATATATAGGGACAGGTGTTGCATGAAAAACGATGTCCAGTGGTACCTTGTTCTACCATTAATATGTTACTGCATTGAGGGCAGAACAACAACATATTCGAGTTTAATACATTGGTTTTTTGAAAAGAAATATATGAGTAATTACACTTAAACTGAATTACACAAATTCTGCACAAGTTTTATCAGACAGCCGTGCAGCACGTTTTAGTAGTCAGCTGTTTTGTAAAAAAATAACAAATTTGACATTTCGTATGTAAATAGTTGTGTAGGGTTTTACAAATTGACTTTTAAACAATCGAAGAATCGACTTTTTGTGGGTAAAATTTGAAGTCGACTTTTATTCTTAACAAAGTCGATAATAAAGTCAAAGACACGATTTTGCAAAAGAAAGTGTCGGAAATTAGAAAAATATTCCAGAATTCTTTATATTTCTGCTTCGATGTTTATTTCCTTAAGAATTTCTAACTAGGGATGATTTGTTTGTTGCCGATAAACTGTTTGATGGGTGCGCAGTTTTCAAAAATGGGTACAAGATGGAGACCAGCATGGGTGCCAGTGTCTACATCGCTAACATCAACAGAAAATTGTCCTTCAGACTCTCTGACAAATGTAATGTCTTCCAAGCAGATATCCTAGCGATCTGAAATGCGACGGAACTGATACAAAATCATATCAATCCGGGGTCAGTTCTGACAATTTATGTCCAGCTGCTCTCAGAGCATTGTCTTTTCACAAGGTACATATTGATTGTAGATTGTAGGAATGCCCTTTACGGACATAACGAGACTGTTTACCATTACACTGTGTTGGGTGCCGGGGCACTCTAAAGTTTATGGTAATGATCTTGTGGACGGACTGGCTAGATAAGGTTCGAACCTTGATATAGATGACAGAGGAAGGATGGTAAAACCACTCATTTGTCATAGTTATATATAGATAATCGAAAGATTCCGTGACATCATAGACCAGTCCTAGAATAGTAGATGGGATTGCAAAGTATCAAAGGTTCTTATGGGCAAAATTTTGGATAGACGCAGTGTAAAAACTCTGGGTCAGTTCTGACAATTTATGTCAAGCTATTCTCAGAGCATTGTCTTTTCACAAGGTACAGATTGATTGTAGATTGTAGGAATGCCCTTTACGGACATAACGAGACTGTTTACAATTACACTGTGTTGGGTGCCGGGGCACTCTAAAGTTTATGGGGGTATTGGTAACCCCCATATTAAATTTTTTACTTATTAGTTGGATAGACGCAATGTAAGAATTCTGATAGGGACGCTAATAGGGCACTGCTTACTTAGGGCCTTTGCCAGTAAGAGGGAGTGCAATATACCGGATGATATGGGGAATTATTAATGCGGGTTGTTGTTGTAGCAGCAACACGTGTAAAGTCGGTGTGGTTGGGATGACAATCCTTGGTCGTTGTTCGTGGAACTCCGAGTCGTTCCGGTGCGAAGAACCGATTGTCGTGGGAACGATTAATGCGGATCTTAACCCTCGCTGTTTACTATGTTTATCAAGGAGCTTTATAGGGGGACAATGATTGACTGATAATTTTATATCATTTTACCTTCTTATTTTTTCTAGTTTTTCTTGGAGTTTTTATTTTTTCAAATCTTTGCTCTTTTGAAGGAAATCACAACGCCTCCTATAGTCACCTAGTGGATATGCATCTTTATATGGTGCAAATGTAAACAAAAGTTCGAGTAAATATTTATTTAAAACTCATAAAAATGTTTCTTAATTCCCAAATGGTAAAAGTTGTAAAAAAAACAAGTAAGAAAGTATAGTCGGGCATGGCCGACCATATAATACCCTACACCATGAGTATATTTTTAAAATTTTTACTTTTTATAAAGAAACTTTTATGTAGAATATTATTTCAAAATATTCAAGCAATTTATTGATAAAAAAAACTAAAATTTCTAAATGAGGCTTTATATAGGTCAAATATGGGCCGATCCTCGGTAAATTTGGGAAAAGGATATATTTTCAAATAACAGTTTTGTTGAGTTTCATTGCGATACAAATGGTTACAAGTCAATTTTAGACGTTTAAGACATTTTTGAAGGGGGTTTGTATGGGGGCTAGGGTCAAATAAGGGCCGATCCTTACGAAAATCTGCAGTGTCATTTATAGTTATGTAAAACTTATTTGTGCCAATTTTTAGAGATATAATAGAATATTTGACGTAATTATGGCATAAAAAGTTCAAATCGGGAGGTATGGTTGTATGGGGGCTAGGTGAAATAATGAACCGATTTCAACCATTTTCAATAGGTTTCGTCCCTGTGCCAAAAAACATGCTTGGTCCAAATTTCATCAAATTATCTTGAAAATTGCGGCCTGTACCTTGCGCAAAAGGTTTAAATGGACAGCCAGCCAGCCAGCCGGACGGACGGACATGTCGACTCAAAAAATGATTCTGAATCGATCGGTATACTTTAACGTGGGTATTGGACCAATATTTTTGTATGTTACAAACATCAGCACAAACGTATAATACCCTCCCCACTATAGTGGTGTAGGGTATAAAAATTGTCCCTTAATAAAGCTTTAATACAATGTTGGAAAATAATATTTTCATGACTTTTTTTAAAAGAGACATATTTTACGCATTAATTTAAAATTTTCCACTTTTTTTATTAAATTAAATTTATGATAAAAAAGATTCTTTTGTTGTTGTTTTATACTAAATGCTATAGAAAAAATCTATCGTTTTATGAAAGGAAAAAGATCTTAAATGGAATTTACAAAAAAAATTATGCATACGATATTTTTAGAGTCATGTAAACTCTTTTTTAATGTTTGGAAATGTGTGCGAAGTTCCTTTCTAGATCTTTTCAAACTCAAAAACAAACATTTTTTATACTGATGTTACTACTGATGCCGTTGTTGTTGCTGCAGTTATTACTTCTTACACTATGTACGATGTAAAATATGTTTACAGTTCAGTTTTCTTGGGTTTGCCGCTACGATCGTAGCCGTTAAGTTCATTGGTGGCATGTTTGGCAATGTACTTAATGAAGTCGTCTACTTCACGACCTTCATTGTAGGCAACAGGCTTGTCCTTAGCATCCTTGGGTAGCCAGAACAAAGTGGGGAAGCCACGTACATTGAATTCTGGAGGAACATCATTGGCTGTGGCGTCCATCTTGACGATGGCTACATCTTCGTCTTGTAATTTCTCACCCAATTCATCGAAGACGGGAGCCAATTTCTTGCAGTGACCGCACCAGGGAGCATAGAATTCAACTAAGGTGTCTTTGTCGTTATTGATAACAACATCATCAAAGTTCTTGGCTACAGCCACCTTGACGGGAGCATCATTGCTTTCGGGAATAGGTTCAGACTTGATGTAGGGTTCCAATTCACCTTCCAACAATTTTTCGGCAAATTCGCGCAAGTTATCTACAGAGAATTCTTCTTTCAAGGCATATTTCAAGTTTTTGGCATCACGGGCCAAAATGACGGGCTTGTCACCGACAAAATCGTAACCGTATTCATTTAATTCGTGTTGGAAGTCATCCTTGGAGGAGATGGCAAAGTTAAGTTTTCCCACAAATTCCTTGGCTACTTTAAGTACGCGGTTACGCCAGTAGTTGGTACCCTTGGGGTTCTTGGTGTAATCAACGGAGTAGTAGGCGGTAATCAAAGGATTTTGGAAATCACGTACAGTGTCTTGGGTACGGTGGCCAACCAAACCATGGCTATAAAATATAAAAAAATTATAATTAGCTGCAATATAATTTATGTTTATAAGTAAACTTACAAGTTCTCTTTGACGAATGTGGTCAAATCAGCATCGGAGCTACCTTCAAATTTAACAGTGGATTCTTCGAATTTATTGCTCAAATGAGGAGCACGGATGAGTACAATTTTGTCGCTGTTTTAATGTAAAACATTTATTTAAAAATAATATAATTTTTGTGTTATTTTCTCAACACTTACCTTTCACCAGCCTTTTCCAAAACAGCACTATCGCTACTATGGCCAAAACGATATTTCTCACGATTCTTATCGGCAAACTTCAAGAATGTCTTGGCCAATTTAGAATCAGCATCCTTGAAATAACCAAACAATGTGGTTTCTTTAGTATTCAAGAATTTTTCCAATTCTTCAACAGAACGTATTTCCTTAGAAGCAGGACCAACTTGAGCACGCATATACTTGGCAATACCGTTAGCTTCACGGGGACCACTGTAATCTTGTGACACTTCGTTGCCCTTGAATATTTTCAATGTGGGATAACCACTGACGGAGAATTTATTACAAGATTCCTTGCCAGCTTCAGTACAATCGACCTTGGCCAATGTAATTGGTGGATCGTCACCTTTAACAAGTTCAGCAGCTTTGGCATATTCGGGTTTTAAACGTTTGCAGTGACCACACCTGTAAATAATGACGAAAAGTTAATATATGTGTAAAAGTGTTTAACAGAGACTTGTCAGGGTTTCGTATTAGTCAAATATCTCGGGAAATTTGACAGAAGCCTTTCATGTTATTAAAAATGGAGTGAGAAATTATAAAAGATAGATAGATAGATAGATAGATAGATAGATAGATAGATAGATAGATAGATAGATAGATAGATAGATAGATAGATAGATAGATAGATAGATAGATAGATAGATAGATAGATAGATAGATAGATAGATAGATAGATAGATAGATAGATAGATAGATAGATAGATAGATAGATAGATAGATAGATAGATAGATAGATAGATAGATAGATAGATAGATAGATAGGTAGATAGGTAGGTAGATAAATAGATAGATAGATAGATAGATAGATAGATAGATATATAGATAAATCTGTCAACACAGCGATAGGCAGAAAGTACAAAAAAGTTATCTGAATGGTTCTGTTTGTATTTTATATAAGTGTGAGTATAAGTACGCTTAAAAGAAACGGTACAAGAGAGCTCATTGTGTTTCCCAGGTCTATACATACTCAGATAAAAGAGCACTTATATTTTAACGTAAATTTTTTTACGTTTAACAGTCTGATGCGGCTATAAAACGCTTAGATTTGAGCAATTTTTAATTAAAGAATTACATTTTTAGTATTTTTCTATTAAAACAATAAAAGGGTGAAATATTGATAAAAATAAGTTTTGATAAGGAATATTTCTAGAATTGTTAAACCGGAAATTAAACTCAAAAAATACATCATAAAATTATGTTTGTATACAAACATCAATAACTGCGTGGGCTAACAAAGCTGTGGTTACAATTCAGATAAGGGTGTGGCATTATGTTTACTTTTGATAACAATATCTATTTGAGCACCCAAAAAAAATTAAAATGTTTACAATGATCGAAGAAAATATGATGTTAGAAAAAGTACGAAAGTAAAGAGATATCTATAAAATTAAAAATGTTGTGAAAGAAGTGATAAAATTGCTTTCTTATCATTTGTATGTTCAAGAAAATTTATAGGGAGATTAATTTTTAGGATAAAAATAAAGTGATAACTGGTTTATGTGCATGAATTGTACAATTGTAATGCTATTGTGAAGATTTTAAAGAAACAGAGTTTGAAATAGTTCTTTCATTAAATTAAATACAGATTTTAAAATTTTTAAACAAAAATTATGGAAAAAAACTAATTTGGAACAGTTGCAACTAGTGCTGAGGGTGACAAGTTCGAACTGTTGGGTAGATGAAGTGTCAACTCCAAACGCTTCAATTGAATCCGTTCCAAAGGAGACAATTTTGTAACTATCCACTCGAGGATCCATTGTAAATTTGAAAATTTAAATTTTATATTATCAATTTGACGATAAATTTAGTTAGATTTGGTAAAAAAGTAATGACTAATTCATTTTTTTTGTTTAATATCATTTATGATTGTAATGAAGGCAAGAAATCAACCTGTTTTGAGTATTTAATACTAATATGCAGTTATAAAACAATTATAGTATTATCTAGTTTTTTAATTGCAAATAATACTAATTTTTTAAGCTATTTGTAACATTTTTTTATTATCTGACACACAGTGCACGATTATTATGATAAGCCAAACACCAACAACTTCATCTGGTAAATAAAGCTTTTCTCTACAATAGTATTACACACAACAACAACAATATAACAGAGAAAAAAAAAACAGAACTTTTGCTTTTGTTGTTGTATGTTAATCATGAAATGAGAATGTACAAAAAAAGGGGAACAAACAATAAAAAGAATGTGCAAAAAAGCCCCATCATGGCTACCGCTACGAAATTTATATGGAAAAAGTGTTGGGGGGATGACGTGTAACATCTTTTATTGCAAATTAAATATTGTATTAACCGGTTAATTACCTTTCATTGGAAATAAATAGAATATTTAATATAATTTTTGCCACTTACCATGGAGCATAAAACATAACCAATGTAGTTTCATGTTGAGCCAAAGTTGAGGAGAAATTGTCATCAGTCAATTCAAGTACATCTTGTTCGCCAGCACTTACAAGACCAATAATGGCCAAACAAAGAACAAAAATGGTTCTATGCATTTTGCTTTTAATTTGTTAAAAGTAAAATATATTTAATATAAATACTACAATCCTTAATTGGTTTCTTTCTATCTTTCTGTAAGAAAAAAACTATTTTAACAAACTATCACAATTAAAACTACACCAGAATATATTAAGAACCGGCAAACCCGTTCACTGTTAATTTACAATTGATTATTTTCCAACAAACCTTGGGCCACGTCAGCTTAGATCTGCGCCCCTGGCAGCCCTGCACTTATAAGCAGGGCTGCCAGATTGATTTGTAGAAATATCGGCAATTCTTTCCAAAAAAATCGGCATTTATCGGAACTAACGTTTTAAAAATCGGAAATCCAAGAAAGTAGTGGGGTTATCACATTTGTTATTGGTTATCGTCGAACAAAAATCGGATAGGTAAAAATTTTGCTGAGTACATTTTTATAATGGGAAATTTTCTCCAGATTTTTTAACTTTTCCACAAAAATGTGTAAATTTATTTTCGAACCATAAAAATTTCTTAAAAATTTAAAAATTTTAGCACCCATAGATCAAACTTTTAGATCCTATTTAGGATTTTCATACATAAATAGTGTTTCCTTTTCATAATCGATCCAATTGACTTTGGTGATGGATTGTGTTTTACCGTACTGTAAATTTTCCTTTCCCAATTGTTTTAAAAGCTCCATCTAATTTTTGCTTATGTAAAGTTATAATAAATTCGTTAATTTGTTCGATTGAGTAAAAAATCGGCATTTTTGAAGCAAAAATCGGGAAATCAGCACTTTACTATTTTGAAGGTAAAATATCGGCAAAATGCCGATAAATCGGCAAATCTGGCAGGCCTGCTTATAAGGTGAAGTCAATTCTACAAAAACAACAAAAGTACATACTCATGTCAAAAAATTTACATGTTGCCACCGTGTTTTTTTAATTTACCTTACAAAAAGAAAATCCCACATGACCAAAAATCTCTTCACGTAAAGTAAATATGTATTATTAAATAGAATTTATTAAAAATTATACATGAATCGAAAAATAAGAATCCACCAATATAATTAAATATTATTTGAAATTATTACTTATTAAAAAAGTAATTAAATTATCAATTAAAATAACAAAAAATAAGTATTAAATTGCAAAATTGTAAGTAGTAGCAAAAATACAAATTATATACATACATACATACATACATACATACATACATACATACATACATACATACATACATACATACATACATACATACATACATACATACATACATACATACTTACATACATACATACATACATACATACATACATACATACATACATACATACCTATTATTTTTATCAGTCAATATTGGGAACTTATAATAAGGAAAATATTATAATACATATAGGAAAATATATAAAATAATATTAATTATCATAAATATTCCTAATAAGACATAAATTTCATTTGATTAAATTAACAATCTGAATTAATTTTTGAAGTTTTAATGAAATTTTTTAACTGCGGAATAGGTTGAATTTAGGAAGGCATTTAGAATGAGTTGTATTAGCACTGTTATTAAAGAAGTCATGAAACTTACATTCACTTTGCACTACTGCATTTTTTTTTTTTTTTTGCTGGGAAATTAAACAAGAAAAAATGTCAAAGATAAACAAAAATAGAAAGTACTTGTACTTTTTTCTTTCTTTATATACGCAAATTTAAACAACGAAGCCTCTTTAGCAGAGCGCGAGCTAAGAAAAAAAATTATTAGAACCCAAGAATTAAAAAATTACAATAAATATAAAAACTACATTGTGGTTCATTAAATTACGAACAACCATAAGACTTGCATTTCGATAAATACGCTCTGCATATCTTAGAAAATAGCAGAAACCCCAATTTAGCCGATACCACAACCATAGCTTTGGCCTGCTCACCCAGTATATCCAGTTTTGACGCGTCTGTTGCTGTTTCCCTTACCGCACAAAACATCACAACAACTAGTGATTTTTTTAAGAAACTAGGTGAACTAAATTCAACGAACTTATAGACCAGACCAAAAATTCGATTTCAGATTTACCTATATAAAATGCATACTAAGATGATCTTTACTATTTATTAAAATTGTGATGATCCCAAGGAACCAAACACATTTCCTCATTTCTTCTAAAGTTATTTTGCCATTCTTGATGATACAGACGCAAGTGATCGGAAGGAATACTTCAGTTTTTTCTTCTTTTATAAATGATTCATATAATGTGATATAAAGTCGCTTTGGCCCACAATATTTTGCCCAAACGAGATCTATATAAGACGACAACATAGCCAGGTTATATACTCTAAGTCCGTGACATTCTCAACAGTGCGATAAATTTGTGTAAAAGGCGGCTTAACAATTGTTTCTTTTAAATTTATATATGTTTTTTTGTTTATATACTAAAATTTGCAAAAAAAACTGAAAAATGCTAAAATATTTTATAAAAATGCCAAATACAAAATTGAAAAATAGCTCCAAAAATTCTAAGATGGTTACACTGCTCTAAAGAAATCGCCAGTACGACCGTTACTATTCAAAACTGAATCGAAAATTTGTAACTTTTTGTATAAAATCACTAAATTGGCTTTACTCATACATGCTAACATCTGCTATTTATTTTATTCATCTGGTAACACTCTTGTTTATAAAAATCATTGTCATTCTTTTTATTATTAGTGATTTTATTTAAATAATTAGATATAAATAAAATAAATACTTTCGATGTTGCAATTAAAAGAAAACAAAAGTATTAAAGACTTCGATGGGTATACGGTTATTATTCCTAGCATCTGCGTGGGAAACGCCGCTCAGCTGGCCTGTGATTTGTTAATATCGTCTAAAAATCTTAAGCGGGTCGGTTCCATTCATCATCCAGCTCTAATACCAGTTTATGGTCCATCTGCATATCAACATGAACCACAAGAGAAAGTTGCTGCTTGTGAACTATATGAAAGTAGTGAAGATAAATTGTTAGTCTTTCAATTCCGTTCGCCTTTCATCTCGCGTCATATTAACGACTTTCACAGAAAGTTAGCCGAAATTGTGGAAAAGGCCACTAGGGTGGTGATACTTAGCGGCAGTTTTGGTTTTGAGAAACGAACAATTGAAGCTTGTCCCTATGAGTATAAGGCAAGTGAAAATTTCAAGGAATTGCATGAAGAGCAATTAAAATTAGTGAAATGGAAAGAATTTCAAGGTGAAATGATATTTGGTGGCGGTAATGCTCTGCAGTTGCATCGAATTTTGGATGAAAAGAAGATACCAGTTATGCTGTTATTCCGCTACTTGCTGGAAGGTGACAATTCCACTGATGCTACATTGATTATCAAGGAATTGAGTGAACTTTGTGATGGATTCTTAGGTTTTAAGACTGATAAAGGTGGCATTAAGCTGACTGTGCCTATATCATGGAAATTATTATTTGGCAATGATATACCAGAACTTATATTTTAAGATAAACTTTTTTTGAATTAAATGGTTATGGTTTTTTATTGTCAAGTAAAATGGTCTTTGTAATGGGACGGTATATGTACAGCAAATAAATGTATGTATTAATCAAAATGTTTATTTTTTGTAATTGTAGATTGGCCTAAAATAAAAAAAGAGGTTTAACAAAATATAATTTTGAAATTTTAATTGATGAGACGCATAGGTTAATGAACTGATTGTTTTTGAGTACTCAATTAGTCAATTTTGTTTGCTAGTTAAAGCATCAAATGGAGGTGGTTTAAACTTAAGCAAGAAATGCAGAAGTGTAAACAACTGATGCAAATTTTTTTAAATAAACATTAAAATATTTAACTTTGTGATTATTATAAATAATGGGGACTTCACAATATATTATTTTGTTTTAAATTTAAGTTTTTATTAAATTTCATATTACATTTACAGTTGTTTTTTTATAAAACATGGGTCATTTTGATAACAGTGACGTTTTCTGTTGTTTTGTGTGGCAACACTGCTATCGGTATATATCGGTGTACTAACTAACTATATATCTATCTATCTATCTATCTATCTATCTATCTATCTATCTATCTATCTATCTATCTATCTATCTATCTATCTATCTATCTATCTATCTATCTATCTATCTATCTATCTATCTATCTATCTATCTATCTATCTATCTATCTATCTATCTATCTATCTATCTATCTATCTATCTATCTATCTATCTATCTATCTATCTATCTATCTATCTATCTATCTTTCTATCTATCTACTTTTTCGTTGCTTGAAAATAATAAGTTATTTTGAATGGGATACAAGATACACTAGAAAATCATGAACTTTGACCTAGAAAAAAGTGTTTAGTGGGGTATTAGACTATATGTATTATAACAATATAATCATTGTTTTTGGAAATTTTGTATTTACAAACATTACATTATGGAAACCCATTATTTAGAAGTACTGTGTGTATTTTATTTAGAATTGTAAAATGGTGGCTGTTATTCAATAAAGCTAACACTAAGCACCATCCTAATGACTCGAACTCTCGGGACATAATCGAATACCTCTAGTACATTCTCAAATCTTAATTTTTTACATCATATTTTTAATGTTTTATTTTATAAATAAAATATGGTAGCCGTGTTTGGATCTGGATAGTTATTCTTTATTGCGGTGCTAGTTTAACTGAGTAGTAAGAAACACGTCAGTTAAACTAGGATTAACTTGCTGTTCGATTAAACTCGCAACAAATTACGGATTTTAACTGATGACTGGGATTTTCAGTTTTGGATCTAAGATCAGTTTATTTTATTAGTATTGCAAACTTTTTAGTAACAACGTATACAATTAACAACTGTTTTTTGCAAATATTAATTTTATAAAATGAAAAATTTTATATTAATAAACAATAAATAAACAATAAATAAAAAATACACATAAAAAGGTAGGCAAAAAACTTTGTTGAGTCACTGTATGTAAAAACTGATTCCCAATATCTCGCTTAGTCTACATGACTTTAAAGACTCTAAGATGAAGCCGTATACCAACTGAAAAGTCAAATGTATGTACTACATAGTTGTGGAAAGTAACAACTTTGATAGTATTAAGTTTAATTTTGATATACAATACATACATATCTTGATTTCAAATTGTGATAACTCACATAACCGAAGATAGTTGTATTTATTATCTTTAATATAGACTCTCGTCATAATTTATATCAAAATATATTGAAAATGTTAATGACGATAAAGTCAACAGGCAGTACAAAAGTGCATAAATTCATCATTATAAAGATAAAAAAAATTAGTTGGTCACTTCGAAAAGTCTTCATATGTAGTACCAACTATAATGTTTGTTTGTTCTTTCATATCATTTAATTATTATTATTATTTTTTTTGATTATGTCTTTCGTCTCGGTATTAAAATTAGTAACATTGGAAAATTTTTGCTTTCATTATATGCTTCAGTGAAATGTAATCAGTGATAAGAAATACTTCATACAATTCCATTAAAGAGAAAAATATAAGTCTCACACAGATTGCACCGAAAGTTTTATACCCTTTTTCTTTGTTTACTTAAATATTTTTAAAATTTATTTTAATAATAACTCACAAAACCGATTACGTTATAATTAAAATAAATTCCAAATTGGATTTATATACATATTTTCTATTTTAAATAAAATTAGCTATTAAATTAAACTTCTATTATTTGATTTTTCTCTAATGTCCTTTTGATATCCTTTTAATTTTTTAATATATTTTGTATTACTTAAAATTTTGTTATTCTGAATAATACCAATTTAAACCTAAAAATCTGATACTGAAGATGTGTTTAAATATGTATGTTAATATATTGCCGCAAACATTTTTTATTTATAAAGAATTTAAAGAATTCGTAATCTTAAAATGAAGAGATTGAGCATAATCTATATTTAAAATTAATGATGAAAATTATATTCACATATAAAGAAAATCTATAGGAAATTATAGACATATACGAATTTATTAGGGTGTTTTTTTAGAAATTCGGGCGAAATTAAGCGGGTTTTTAATTCGGCAATCAAATGCAAATTAATAGTCAATCTAAAAATAAAGTCAATGTGATGATAGATTAAGGATTTCTTACTACTCAGTTAAACTAGGCTTAACTTGCGATTAGATTAAACTCGGAACAAATTTAGGCTTACTTTAACCGATGATTGTGTTATTCAGGGCGGGTTTCTTATTCCTCAGTTAAACTAGGCTTAACTTGCTGTTAGATTAAACTCGGAACAAATTTAGGCGGACTTTAACTGATGATTGTGTTTTTCAGTTTTAGATTTAAGCTCAGTTAACTTTGTTAGTATTGCCAAGTTTTCACTCAAAAACATAAACAATACTTGAATGGAAAAATGTTAAATAAACTTTTAAAACAATAATAAATAAAACAAAACAAATCACAAAATTGCAATTTACTTAAAATATTATGTTTTTTTATTCCGAAATCATTGTTTTATTGTTTTTGTTAATTGTGTTTTCTCACTTATAACTTGAGTTTAATTGGCCAATTACACTCAGTTAAACTAAGATAATAAGTAACTTTACTGATAACTGAAAAACACGAAACGTACATAAAACCAGGTTTAACCAAAGAATAAAGATTATCTTTATCAGAAAAACTCGCCCTCAGTTATGGATCTAGATTCTAGAATCAGTTAACTTTGTTAGTATTGCCAACTTTTCAGTCAAAAACATATGCAAATATTACTTTTGTAAAATGAAAATTCTTAGAAAAAATTAAAATAAAAGTAATATACATATATCGATAAAAGAAATCAGAAAATTTAAATATTAAGTTTTTCTCCTTTCGAATTCGTTATTTTATTGCTTTTGTTGATTGTGTGTTCTCACTTATAACTTCGGTTTAATTGGCCAATTAAACTCAGTTAATCATAAGTAACTTTACCGATAATCTTCATTCTTTATGTTTATCAGAAAAATCCGTCCTAAGGAGATTAAACTTCACAGGAAACGTCACAGTTTGCTTTTTTTTTCTCTTTTAAAAAAGAGAAGAAGACAATTCTAATACCCTGTTCTCATGAATTCAGTTTGATTTTCTAATTTTTATCGGGTATTTATCATAATCAGCTGTTTAGTTTTTAATTAATTTTTCATGTTTGTAAAAATTAGTAACAACTTAAAGTTCTTGTTTAAATATCCAAAAAAATACAAAATCATGAAAAAAACAACATGTCGATGAACTGTCAAAACAAATTACGAATGTGTGGTAGAAACGGGTTAATTAGCTATTGTCATTCACAGTCCGAATTAAGTAATTCAACTGCTTTGTGAACTTGGTATAAGATCCAATCATTATGTGAAGTAGTTTTTGAGTACTCAGTTAATATTATTTTTGCTAGTTTAAGCGTCTAATGCGTAGATTACCTAATCTTGTTATTAATTAGCATTTGATTGCCAACTCAAAACCCCACAAACAAAATTAGCAGATTGAGGGCGAGTTTTTCTGAAAAAGATAATCTTCATTCTTTGGTTAAACCTGGTTTAAGTAATATATGTTTCGTGTTTTTCAGTTATCAGTAAAGTGACATATTATCTTAGTTTAACTGAGTGTAATTGGCCAATTAAACTCAAGTTATAAGTGAGAAAACACAATTAACAAAAACAATAAAACAATGTTTTCGGAAGAACAAAAACTTAATATTTTAAGTAAATTACAATTTTCTGATTTGTTTTGTTTTATTTATTATTGTTTTAAATGTTTATTTAACATTTTTCCATTTTACAAAAGTATTGTTTGCAAAAAACAGCTGTTCATTGTTTATGTTTTTGAGTGAAAAGTTGGCAATACTAACAAAGTTAACTGAACTTAAATCTAAAACTGAAAAACACAATCATCGGTTAAAGTCCGCCTAAATTTGTTCTGAGTTTAATCTAACAGCAAGTTAAGCCTAGTTTAACTGAAAAGTAAGAAAAACGCCCTGAGTATTAAAAAACAACTTCCCAAGATTACGAAAACATTAATTAAAAACATAATTCATAATTCATAATTTCTAAATGTCTTAATTCTTAAGACATTTAACTTTTTACTTGTACAATTTTGCATTTCTTGCTTAGTTTTAACCACCTCCATGAGTGCTTAAACTAGTAAACAATATTAACTAATTGAGTCCCAAAAGCTACTTTCGAGGATTTATTTTAATTTTATCCCTAATAGTCTAATAAGCTCATATTTACGCATAAAGTCACTATGTCGATCGAAACGTATTTCATACATATGTATATAGGTTTAAAGCGGTATTCACATCCTAGCGGCTCTTCTCTTTTAATATGGTCCCCGCAGATATCTGGGGTTGTATGAAAATGAATTTCTACAAGCATACAGACTAATAGATATCTGCGGTTTTCTGAAAATTAAATATATATGTATGTATATTAGGTATATAGGGTTTAAAGATTATATTGTAGAAATAACAAACTAAGAATTTTGATGTTAAGTATAGAAATATTGATTAAAATACCACCCTAATATATGTCTACTTAACTTCACTTAAATTGTAGTATAATAAAAATAATTGGCCGAATCAGACAGATAAGTTTCATTCAATTTCCATTTGAAGAAATTTTATAAATTACAAAAAAAAAAAAAAAAAAAAAAAAAAATAAACAGCTATTAAGTTTATGATAAAAAAATAAAAATTGCGTTTTTATTGTCATAAAATGTTTACACAAATTAAAAATTTTCAATTGCTAACATGTTTTTTCGGACTTACAAACTATCAGTACTTAAATATTAATAATATGTACATATATGTATAAAGAACTTATAATGTTTCTTAATTGTAGTATTTATTTTACTATTAAACACAATAGGTACTAAATTTGCCAGTTATGTACTTTAAATTAACGGCAACTTTACATGTCTCTATAGAAAATAATATATTTTCAGGTTGAGTAATGAAAATGTAACGTAATTATTACGAAGTATATACATAAGCGATTGTAAAATGTACCCAAGAGGTTCAAAAGGTTTTTAATTTTTTTGTTTTAATAGAATACAAAATGTATTCGTAATGAATCTCGATTATCAAGAAACTGACGTTATAATAAAAATATTATCTATTCTTAAGACTTAAAGTTTATATCACTATATTTTCGTATTACACCATTAATTTTCCTTCGAGTTTTGACCATATATCGGTACGGAAGTTATGGCCGTTTGGGCCGCATCATTGGGCAATGTTGTGGTCGAATTTGTTACCACTTTATCATTCCAAGGTTGAACCGTGCCTTTGCCAAATATAACAAAGAGTGAATTGCAAACCAAATAAACACCAGCTGTTATAAAGAATACAATGCGCCACTCATCTGGATTCTCTTCATTGCTGACAATAGCTCCTACAACTAATGGGGCACAGATAGAGCATAAATTCGATATACAATTGGTAATGCCCATCATGGGTCCAGCGAAATTAGGCGACAAATCCATGTGATTTACTAAATAACCACAGAAAGAGCCGGCATTGAAACCAACACCAATGGTGAGCAAAACAATGGCCAATGTTTTCTCATCTTCAGTCATATAACCCAAAGCAATTAGACAAACCATAGGCACCCATTGGCCAATCGAATTGAAAAGTTTTCTTGACACCGTTACTGAAAGAATTTTACGATTTATCAGCATATCGGATATGGGACTGACAGTCAGACACAAAAGCCACATGACAAAGTACGGTAATGCCGAGAGTAGGGCATTTGATTTAACATCCAAATGTAAAACCTTATTCAGATAGGTGGGCATTTCGGTTAGTAAAGTGTAGAAGCCCCAGGTGAAACCGCAATGGGCAGCAATCAAACCAAAGAAGGGTAAAGAAGTGAAAATAGATTTCCAAGGTACTGCCATTGTCTGGAAAAGAAAAAATATGAAAAAGTGTAATTGTTAAAACAAATCTAGCTAAAAACTGTCACTTAATTAATTTTTTCAGATTATTTTTTGTTATCTAAAGGGGTTTAAAATATGTGTTATTTAACTCACCTTACTCTCTTGATCACTACCCGTCAAAGCCTCTATGTATTCACGTTCCTCTTTAGAAATCATTTTCGTGTCTCTTGGTGTGTCGGCACCAAAAATGAAAAATATCACTGACCATAATAAACCAATACCACCGGTGATATAGAATATACCAGGCCAACCAATGCTCGAATCAAAAATATTACCACTAACCGCCAATAAAAGAGCAGTACCAAACTGTGCACCCGAGTAAACTGATGTGGCTAGGAAACCTCTTTCTGGAAATGGTGCCCATTTCGCCAGCAGCGTATGTATGCAGGGATATACAACACCCTGGGTAAAACCTACCAAAACTCTTAGAACACAAATAACTTCCCAGTCAGCATTATTAGAAGCCAGGGGATGAAAAATAGTGATAAATGAAGAGATGACTGTGGCACCGCCCAAAACAATTTTACCACCAAAACGTTTAGCCAACATACTGGCGGGCATTTGGGCGGCAACATAACCCCAAAAGAAACTGCTAAGTATTAAACTTTTTGTACCCGAATCCCAATCATGATAGGTTTGTCCTGGCGTGGGTTCTGTCATGGGAACTATGGCGGCCGATATGTTGACACGCAGAAAATAGGCAAAACACATGCCAAAGAATAGTAGTAACGCCTGAACATGACGTGCTCCCACTAGGTTTGCTGTAAAAGAAAAGAAACAAATTTTAAATTAATCATTCAAATCAAATTTAAAGCAGTTATTCTTAATCAAATTTCCTTTAATATATAAAGAAAAAATTTGATTAGGAATGTCATTGAAATATTTTTAAAATCCTTAAAGTCTTTACTATATATTTTTAAATCCTGTTTATCTTGCGACTCCGTTACCACCACTTTATACGCGCATTTTGCATATAAAAGTGGTGTTCTTTCGGTGATTAAATGTGCAGTAAAATTAACCATAAGTGTAATATTTTTAATTAAACTATTTTTATATTGGTTTAGTAACAATAGCAATTAAACTATTTTTTATTTATTTATTACTTATTTGTTTGTGTTTTGTTTTTTATTCGTTTAATCACCACATCTATTCTAAAACAGTGAGTTCATCTCAAAACTTTGAAACGTTCTGAAATTGTTGTCGATTATTTGCACAAGTTTTATTTGTAAAGTATTCAAGGTTCTTGTAACGCAGACTGCGTGTTAATGCAATTTATATACCCTACAGTGGGTAAATAAGATTTAAGGTCAGTTTTATATATTTCGAAGAAATATGAGGTCCTTAAATGGTGCGACAAATATTTTATATGAAATTATTATTAGTTAATTTTATATATTACGATTTAACAAAAATCATTTGAAGTCGGCAGGTTAACTATAGAAACCTATTTCAAAAGTTTAAAAAGTCCCAGAGAGCAAAGTATTACTTTTCTCATCACATTAAGCAGATGTATGCTATACGCACAATTGGGACGAACGACGAATTTTCGTCGTCAGATTTAGAACACACTAAAGTATATGAAAATACGCACAATCAAAGCGTATGACGAAATTCGTCGTACGTAACGAACTGTGCGATAGGTTTATTTCTATTTCTTACGCAGACGAACGACGAATTAATTGGGGAAAATTGTTTTAAGATCAATTCTGGAAGCCCGAATTTTCTATATGCGAATATTCGAAAATTCATAGTTATGTTCGAAAAATTTTTAATGATATTAAAATAATCTTTGCATCATAAAAACTAAACTTAAGTTCGAAACATTTTTAAAGCCATTAAACCCAGTTCTGGTGTCCCGAATTATCTGAAATTTGGCAGTTTGGAGTACAATTGATTACACTACAATGCTACAATGTTGGAATATTTAAAATTAAGTTCGATAATTCGAAGTAAAGTTCGAAAAAATTTTGTAGCTGTTAAATAAATCTTAAAATTGGGGATATTCACAAAAATATAATTTTAGTTCTAATCGAGGTCAATTTCTTACATTTTCTAATTTCGAAATAATGTTCGAATAAATTTTAAAGCTGTTAAAATTATCTTAAAATCGTGGAGATTCACAAAAATATAATTTTTGTTCCTTTTGCTTACTTTTTCCAATTTCGAACAAACAAATTTTGAAACGAATTCGCAGTACGAATAATTTGATTGTGTTCCATTCGACGCATTTACGCAATAATTTTTTTCGACTAGTTTGTCGTGCTTTACGAAATTCGTCGTTCGTCCCAATTGTGCGTATACCAATAATAGGGTTAAAAGCTTTGTTCACAGTTCACAGATTTGGCTTTTAGATAATATAGTAGATTTTGGATGATTTAACTGTGGTTGGGGGAAATTCCGAGGCTAGGTTTAAAACAGAAAGCTCTAACAAATCTCACTTAATGAATCCTTCAAAACCATCACTTTTAGGCTTACTACTGGCTAAAGAAAACACGTTTTTTTGGAAACTGAAATTTCTCTTTGATATTCTTTCACCTGTTCGATTTACAAAATTTCGAGGAGAGTAGAGCAGATGCAAAATAATGTTGTTTGTACTTAGTGAATATAAGATAGTATCTGAGGGATGATTTCGGGTCTACCTTTCCCCCCCCCCCATTATTACAACTTCTGCAGTAGTCATCATAGAGAGACCTCGAAGTTAGGCAGGTGGTTTTGCTAAACCATCTGGTTAAGAGCCATTTCATATCGTGTTGAGTACGTCAACTAAGTCACTGACTGCTTTTATGCCCAAGGGGCCTTATCAGCATTAACCTGGAATGTTTCGCTATCTTATTCAGCGATAAACGCATTTTTTCAGGTAATTTTAATGTTTTGAAGATGCTTGTTTGATAACAACTATATAGATAGCATAAAAGTGGACTTGATATCAAAACTTTGAAAGATGAAAATCACTACCAATTCTTCCACTTTTCTTAGAGCCATCAGTGGAAACATTCGTTTCACTGTTATGTGAATAAGATCAGATACTGCCGTCTATATTCAGATGCAAAGATTCTATGTGTATGTCCTACTTTTAATTGAGTTATTCTACACTTTTTAGAATAGGTTTTTGAGTTGACAATCAAATGCCAATTAAAAATCAGATTAATTTATTTAAGTACAAGATTAAAATTCGCAATATTGCAATACAAAACAACATAAAACATCACTGTTAGTTATCAAAACAATGCATGTTTTATAAAAAGAAGAAGAGTGAAAACTTAAATTAAAAACCCAAAAAATATAATATATACCAATCATTAAACCACTCCCATAGGGAGTTTAAACTAGCAAATAGAATTAACTAATTGAGTATTGAAAAACAACTTTGAAGGATTAATTTTAATTTAATTCCTAATCCTTCACCTAAAGATTGGCCCTTAGTAGTCAAGTTGTTAACAATTAGTAATTCAACGCAACAAAAGCTTAATTAAAAATATGGGTGAGAGAATCCTATAAGACCTCTTGGAATAATAAAACAGTGGGTAGAATCATGAAAATCCTATGGGGTGACCCTGATGAGGGCACGACGAGAAATCTCCTCTAATTGAGCAAGTTAGTGTGATATGACGTATTCTGAGTGGACACACAGGATTACGATCACATTCATGCAAAATAGGATTCACACGTATGCAGAGCATGTAAAGAGGACAGTGAAATTCCTGAGTACTTTCTTTGCCACTGGCATATCTTGGAAGTAATGGTATTCCGGATATAACATTCCTGACTAACAGTGATTGGAAGATTCTTAGGCAATACGTTGCTTGAACTGAATAGTACAAAAATATCCGAACTTTCGAAAATAGTTAAAAATGGCGGTTGTTTTAAAACACACACTTTACATCTTTTGATTAGGGTAGAAGGGGGATCATTCGTTATAGGGGCACATCTGTCAATGCGAATAACTTGAAAACTGAGTAATCGATTTTATCGCATTATCAAATTTTGTTTTCGTTTATCGATTATCTATCATCCCTGAAAATTTGAAACATTAAATTTACATATGATGGGAGGCAGAAATGATTAATTGTTTTTCAAAGGGCTGTGAAAATATTTCACTGTGTGAACTTTTTATGCTAACTTTTTTAGTTTTTGTGATAGAAAAAATATATTGGTCAGTATTAGAACGTCAATAATAGTGAACAATAAGACATAATAATTTCGATAATATAATTTGAAGCCGAAAAAATTTAAACTAAACCCCAGAACTGCCCGTGGGGCTCATGCGCCAAATATATGTAAAGCTTGTGATGCTTGTGATGTAGAACAAAATTTGGTTAGAATATTGAAAAAAATCAGTAATAATTTGTTTTAATTTTTTTGTTAAGTTCTGTGAAATAAACAATAAATATCTGCTTCATTACACTCTGTTTAATGAATTAAAGTATAAAACAGCAAAATAAGTTTTTATTTTTGCATTTTTTCTTTTATTTTACTAATGACAAATCTGTTCCATCCCCTTGGCGAATTTACCCCATGGATGGGGCGGTATCGCCGTTTTTGGTCAGTGCGGAAAAGTTAAAAAAATATGTACATGAGAATGACTTAGGAAAGATTGAAAGGAATAAAACTAAATCCAACATATCTAAGAATCTGAACCAAGAAAAAAATTAAGAATATGTATTGTGGTTTTAATTTGTGGCCGCCTCAAAAAAAAGTGGCGTATGGTCCCCCTTCTACCCTACTTGTGTATTTGATTCTTAAATTAAACAAGTTAGCATGAAGGGGCTCTAAAACGTAAATCGTAAACACATGCTTTGTTTTAACACATTATTTTAAGTAAAAAATATTATTAAAATATTATAATTTATTGATCCAGTTGCAATTACATCTATTTGTCTGCTGTAGTGTATTTTAAATATTTTATAAAAGCCACACTTTATTTTTTTTTTCGTTCATCTCTATATAAAATTGTGATAATGTATTTAAAAATTAATCATACTTTTTTATTTCATTAATTTGTATTGTTAAAAGCTTAAATTTTGTAATATGTAATATATTAAATATTGTATTGATAATACTATATAGAATCTTGTATTTGATAACTTGTTATGTGTGTTTTTTTAATAATTACAATAAAATATCAGCTGCAGCAATAAAAAAAAAAACAACTAAATTAGACCTTTGTCAATGAATCGATCTTGAATGAAACCGAAAATCGAATAACACATTTAAATCTTTTTTATATTTTATTGTTTATTTGTTAACGTTTATAAATCATCCTTTTTTTATTAATTATTTAATTTTTTTTCTTTAATTTATTAAACACTCACGTCTTTCTAGTTTTTCACTGTAATTGTCCAACGAATTGTTGGACTCTATAATTTTTGATTTCGACATGTTCTTCTTTAAATTATATACCGTTTTTAATCATACGTTTATTATTTATATATTTTCTTTTTTTATAGTACTCCTTAGTGTTTAGTTTAAATTCTAAAATTTAACTAAATTATTTTTGGTTTTTACCTTGTGTTTTTATTCATTATTCAGTTTATACCTGTCTGGGCCAGAATATATGTGTGAGAATATAGTATGTATAGTTGATTGTATTATAAAAACTGATTAACAAGTGTTTCTTTGTGGTTGTTGTTAGGTTTATGAAGTACTACTACTCGTACCCTTCTTAACATGGTTCTGCTATCTTTAATTTTATAATACGACAAATACAATTGTTAAACTGTTTTCATTAACTTTTTTTTTCTAATACCCTTCACTTATATTCGGGTTATATGGGACATAGTCTCAACATGTGTTAATTATCTCCTAAAATATATGTACATATATGAGGTCTGTTAAATAATCTATTTGAACCCTTGTAAAAAGGAAACTTGTTGACTTTGTTGGAAAAACGTTTCAAAAGAATTAATTCCCAAGTTCTATTTTTAATTGAATTATAATTTTGAAATAATCATTAACACTTTCAAATGATTTTATTTTGCGAATCAAGTCTCTTTGTTTATTGGAAAAAAACAATAGGACTTGAACGAAAAGAATTCTTCACAAATATTCTTGGTCCACGTTTGACTCAAGCACCCATATAAGGCCTCTTTAAAAAAATTACCTTATGTTTAAAACTGGTTTTAAAAAACTAGTACAACCTGCCATTTTCTCCACCTCTGGCCAATATACATATCTTTACGTCAAAAAATAAACAGATATCAAGAATATAGGTAGACATATTAAAAATTAGACATACAAAATTTTGAGGTTTACTTTTATAAAAAAAACATTTTAAGGTTTATTTTTATAAAAATAGAATTTATTTTTTTGCATAACGTTTACACTTTTGCATTTCTTGCTTATTTAGAGCGGGTTTCTTATTACTCAGTTAAACTAGGCTTAACTTGCTGTTAAATTAAACTCGGTACAAAATTTAGGCGGACTGATGATTGTGTTTTTCAGTTGTGGATCTAGAATCAGTTAACTTTGTTAGTATTGCCAACTTTTCAGACAAAAACATAAACAATGAACAGCTGTTTTACACAAATATCACTTGTAAAATGTAAAATCTAGAATCAGTTAACTTTGTTAGTATTGCCAACTTTTCAGACAAAAACATAAACAATGAACAGCTGTTTTACGCAAATATCACTTGTAAAATGTAAAATTTTAGGAAAAATATAAACAACCACTTAAAACAATAATAATATCGATATAAGAAATCAGAAAATTACTATTTACTTAATATATAACTTAGGTTTAATTGGCTAATTACATTCAGGGGGAGGGTTTCTTACTACTTAGTTAAACCAGTCTTAACTTGTTGTTAGATTAAACTCGGAACAAATTTAGGCGGACTTTAACCGATGATTGTGTTTTTTAGGTTTGGATATATATTCAATTAACTTTGTTAGTATTGCCAACTTTTCACTCAAAAACATAAACAAAATGGAAAAATGTTAAATAAACATTTAAAACAATAATATATAAAAACAAAACAAATCAGAAAATTTCAATTTACTTAAGATATTAAGTTTTTGTTTTTCCGAAATAATTGTTTTATTGTTTTTGTTAATTGTGTTTTCTCACTTATAACTTGAGTTTAATTGGTCAATTATACTCAGTTAAACTAAGATAATAAGTAATTTTACTAATCACTGAAAAACACAAAACATATGTTAAACCAGTATTAACCAAATAATGAAGAATCTTTATCTGAAAAACTCGCCCTCAGTTAAACAAATATAATAAATATCTTTATTTCAGTAATCATGATTACTAAAAAACACAAAACTTATATTAAACCAGGTTTAACCAATCAGAAAAACCCATCATTAGGCGCTTAAACTAGCAAACAAAATTAATCATGTGTTTATGCGAGAATTTCGAATAATCGAAACAATGCAAATTCGATGATTCGAAAACGAATGAGATGTATTAGCACTTAAAGAAGTCATGAAACCTAAATTCACTTTGCACCAATGCAAATTTTTTTGCTGGGTAGTTATGAAAACAGAATTATTTTCTTTATAATACATAATAAATTAAATAAATTCTCAATTGAAAAACTGAAGTGTCCCATAAATTCGTCACAGCTCCAACTAGTATTATCATTTTTTTTGTTGTTATGTTTTTAATTTTGTTTATAAATTTAATAATTTTTATGATCGTACCGTACAAGTACAAATATTATAATATGTTATTAATTTTAGTAGTACAATAGCTACTTTTTCGTAGGAACTAAAGGGTGTTTCCTGATAAAATCTCACTTTTTTTTTGTTATCAACATCGGAAAGTGATGGCAAAATCAGAGTATTTTATGGCAAAAGTTGTTTTCTTTTCACTTTTTTTCTCGTAGGAACTAAATTTGTTTATTGCCCTAATAGTAGGACTATAAATTAATTAAATTATTTTTATTATGTATTTTAGTAATGTTTAAGAGGAAAATATTTTGTGTACATTTTTTATTTATGGGTAAACTTTTGTTTATTAAATGAACATTACAAACAAACAAATGTCTTTAGATAAAAAATAAAAAAAACTATATTTAATATTTTTTAATAATATTTTTTTTTCAAATGACACACTTTATATATTTTCCAATAATTTTTTGATGAAATTTTAGATTTTAATGAAATATTTCTTAAAAATTTCTCTGGTACTAGCTCGGGAATTTTCTACTATAAGCTTGTTTTTTCAGACTTAAGACGTAGCCCTATAATATCTTTGTTTATAGTCTTTCATATCTCAGGTCTATTACCACACAGATAGCTTTAATGCGTCCTTCCTTCATAAAGATCTTATTAAGGATTTTTCCTTTAACATTTTCTATGTAAAGGAGCTTATAACATTCCAGATAGTGTCCTAAGTATTTTCTTCATATTTGAAGGAACCAAACCTATTCCTATTTAAAATTATAAATTTTATTTTTTAAATTAAATAGATTTTGATTATTCAATTATTTAATTTTAGCACAATCATGGACTTAATTGTCCATTAAATAATGACAGCCATTTTGAAAATGTTTGATGGTAATATTTTCAAAAAAAAAAAAAAAAATCAGTTAAGTATTATCCATAAATATCTTGTGGCATTAATTACACTCGTCATAACTATTTTTACGTATCATTAAATACGCAAGAATCAGGTACTTACGACAAAGTGTTGATAACAACTTTATCGCCATTCTGAATACTATATTGACGTGCGAACATAGAGCGGTATGTTGTGTTCTATCTGAAGTATTCATATTATAATATATTTATGTATTTTGTTAGATCACCTTGATTATTGATGAAGATAAAATTGATAAACAACATAACATAACATTGACTATGCGTCAGATATTGTTATAATTTAAATTCAGTCTCTCTAAAACAGGGATCGAATTATCGGCCATATTGTTAAAATATAAAGTTTCACCCAAAAAATATAATTTAACAGTTTAAAACCATTAAATTCATATTTTTGGTTATGAGTTCTGGGAAAGTTTGCAAGGAACCAAGCAAACTACTGCGTAATATGCGGAAGTCTAACCAAAAGTATATATTTCTTAATTTAATAAATTTGCAAGTTTCGTGCAAACTAAGAATTTATTATTTATCTGTGCAAAATTATCTTAAGTGAGTATTGATTATGGCGAAACGTATAATCTTTTGAAGCATATGTATAACGGAAAACTTTAGAGATTGAGCGGTAGGATACGAAATTAATAAATAAATATATAAAAGTGGATTTCATGTTAAATATGATATTCAGATTATTACTATACGCACAATTGGGACGAACGACGAATTTTCGTCGTCAGATATAGAACACACTAAAGTATATGAAAATATGCACAATCCATGCGTATGACGAAATTCGTCATACATAACGAACTGTGCGATAGGTTTATTTCTATTTCTTACGCAGACGAACGACGAATTAATTGGGGAAAATTGTTTTAAAACTAATTCCGGTATCCCGAATTTACTGAAATTTAGTGGTTGTGATTACCGCTAATGACAATACAATATTATGTTCGAATATTCGAAATTATATTCGAAAATTCGAAGTTACGTTTGAAAAAATTTTTATGCTCTTAAAATAATCTCTGGGTCATAAAAACTAAAATTTTCGAAAAATGTTTAAAGCCATTAAAACAATTTTTAAAATTCAAAGGATTCATACAAACTCTAGAAATAACTTCTAATTCGTTGAGAAAATTAAAAATATGTGCAAGTTTTGGTGATTGTTATTTATTTTTTTTTTCAATTTTCTTAACGACTTTTTTAGATTTCACAAATACTGTAGATAAGTCAAAAATTGCCCAAATTGTCTGAAATTTGTCAGTTTGGAGTACACTTAATGACACTACAATGCTATGTTGCAATATTTAAAATTAAGTTCGAAAATTCGAAGTAATGTTCGAAAAAATTTTGAAGCTGTTTAAATAATCTCAAAATTGGGGATATTCACAAAAATATAATTTTAGTTCTTTTCGAGGCCAATTTCTTACATTTTCTAATTACGAAAGAATATTCGAATAAATTTTAAAGCTGTTAAAATTATCTTAAAATCGTGGAGATTCACAAAAAAAATAAATTTTTGTTCCTCTTTCTTTTTTCAATTGCGAACAAACAAATTTTGAAACGAATTCGCAATAGGAATAATTTGATTGTGTTCCATTTGACGAATTTACGCAACGAATTGTTGTCGACTAGTTCGTCGTGCTATACGAAATTCGCCGCTCGTCCCAATTGTGCGTATACCATATATTTTTAAAGATTGAAAGTATCGGCTGGAATAGTCGACCACGATACTCTTAACTAGTGAGCATATTAAAATGTTTTTTTTTTTTAAATATTTTAAATAAATATTTTTTTTTTAAATTTGTTGACAAAAAATGAGGTTTCTTTCTCTATTAGAGCCTTATAAATTTTGTATGGGAGCTACAGATGCGATATAATGACCCGACTTTACCTATTTTCAATAGGTTGCGTTCGTGGGTTACAAGAAGAGTACATTTCATTAAATTATCTTGAAATTTGCGACCTGTATAGTGCGCAAAAGGTTTGCTGAGGGACGGACATTCCTCTATTAACGTTGAATTTTTTAATAAAATAATATCGAACTTATTAGTAAACATTAAGAACGGGTTAATCAAAAACAACAGAAAACGTCACTGTTTGTTATCAAAACAATGCATGTTTTATAAAAAAACAATTGTAAATGTAATATGAAAATAAATGAAAACTTAAATTTAAAACAAAAAAATATATTGTGAGGTCCCATAATTTATACTAATCGATAGATCAAACATTTTAATGTTTATTCAATAAAAATTGTATTCAATAAATTGTATCCATTGGGCGCTTAAACTAGAAAACAAAATTAGCTGATTAAGGGCGAGTTTTTCTGATAAAGATAATCTTCATTCTTTGGTTAAACCTGGTTTAATATATGATTCGTGTTTTTCAGTTATCAGTAAAGTTACATATTATCTTAGTTTAACTGAGTGTAATTAGCCAATTAAAGTGAGAAAACACAATTAACAAAAACAATAAAACAATGACTTCGGAAGATGAAAATCTTAATATTTTAAGTAAATTGCAATTTTCTGATTTGTTTTGTTTCATTTATTATTGTTTTAAATGTTTATTTAACATTTTTCCAAAATTGTCCATTTTGCAAAAGTATTGTTTGCAAAAAACAGCTGTTCGTTGTTTATGTTTTTGTGTAAAAAGTTGGCAATACTAACAAAGTTAACTGAACTTAAATCTAAATCTGAAAAACACAATAATCAGTTAAAGTCCGCCTAAATTTGTTCCGAGTTTAATCTAACAGCAAGTTAAGCCTAGTTTAACTGAGGAGTAAGTATTCAAAAACAACTTTCAAAATTAATTTTAGTTTAATCCCTAATCCTTCACCTTGTGCTAATACTGAAAATATTTGGCAAGATTATATTGATGTGTTATTATAATGTGTCCAGATGTTTCTTTTCTAGAGTTTATATTAGATTTTGAAAATCTTAAGTGAACTACAAAGAAAAGATAAATATTTATGTATGTTGTTAAATTTCATCATGTCTCTAAGAGATTACAGTACTGAGCAAATGTGCAAAATGTCAATCAGTTTAAAGTTATATTACAACATAGTACATATGTAAGTACATACTATTTATCTTTTATCGATAACATATTATTATGCGATTTAGTCCCGTTAAATCCAGCTACGTTTATCGTTTAACCTGTAAATATTCTGCCGGTTAAAATATTTTTTTGTATGAAAACTGTCAATAAAATATAAACAAAAATTGAGATATTCATTGATTAAACCTGGTTTAATATATGTTTTGTGTTTTTCAGTAATCATGATTACTGCAGTAATGTTACTTATTATCTTAATTTAACTGCAATTGGCCAATTAAGCCTAAGTTATAAATGAGAACAAAACCGATAAAATAATGAATTCGGAAGAAGAAAATCATTATATATTAAGTAAATAGTATTTTTTGATTACCTTTATGGATATTATTATTGTTTTAAATGGTTATTTATATTTTTTCTAAAATTTTACATTTTACAAAAGTGATATTTGTAAAAAGCAGCTGTTCATTGTTTATGTTTTTGACTGACTGAAAAGTTGGCAATACTAACAAAGTTAATTGATTCTAGATCCATAACTGAAAAACACAATCATCGGCTAAAGTCAGCCTAAATTTGTTCCGAGTTTAATCTAACATCAAGTTAAACCTAGTTTAACTGAGTAGTAAGAAACCCGCTCTTAGTTATAAGACATCAAATCGAACTATTTGTTTATCAATCTTTAGAAAAATTTTAAATATTTTTTAACTTACACAGTTTTGTTCAACACTGTATTTTAGAGAAATTTAATCTTTCTTTTTTAGTGCTAATTAGGCTTCTTAATTTTTATGATTTTCCTACTAAATTTGAGCAAAGCAACAATAAGCGGAATATTTTTTAAAAACAAAATTTACTACTTAAAAATGTTATAAAAAAACATTTGATTATTGCACTTAATTATAGAGATTTTATAATGAAAACTACATCTACATACACACGTAGGTACCTACATATGTATGGATGGATTTTTGTTAGTTATATTCTAGTTATAATATAGATATAATATTCAAAATATTATAAATATGAAATATCGGAATTTAATATGGTTTACACTATTTCCAATTGTATTTTATAAGTTTCTTATTGTATTTATGAAAATTTCGAGGCATATTTATATATTGAGTATCTGGTGTTCAAAGGTAATTTGTATGAACTTTGTAAAATTCATTCTAAAAGCTTTGAATATTTCTCAATTGGTTGCCACCGTGTGAAGGTTATCAGACTGGAGCATTGTAATTAAGTACTAGCCATTTTGAAAATCTTGATTCTACTTCGCAATAGGGTTCTATAAATCGACTTTCGAATAATCGAACAATCGACTTTTTGTCGAAAAAAGTCGAAGTCGACTTTTTTGTTCCAAAAAGTCGATAACTCGACTATCGTCTATGAAAAAAGTCGAAAAGTCGACTTTGTAAATAAAAGTCGAAAAGTCGGAAAAAGTTGAAAAATTCGGAAAAAGTCGAAAATAGTCGGAAAAAGTCGAAAAAGTCGGAAAATAGAAAGAAGTCGAAAAAACTCAAAAAATTGCAACAAATAGAAAAAATATAAATAAATTTTTTTATTAATAATAATAAATAATAATATAATGTTAAATGGCAACATTATAAATGTACGCTTCTGGCAACTTTATAAATTTTTAACTCTGGTCGGAAAAAGTCGAAAATAGTCGAAAAAAGTCGGAATGTCGAAAATAGTCGAAATAAAGTCAAAAGTCGAAAATAGTCGAAAAGTCGGAAAAAGTCGAAAAAGTCGACTATTTATAAAATATTAAAAGTCGAAAAGTCTAAAAATCGACTTTTAATTAAATGAAAAAAGTCGAAAAGCCGAAAAATCGACTTTTAACTAAATGCAAAAAGTCGAAAAGTCGATTTTTCATAAAATAAAAAAAGTCGAAAAGTCGAAATGCCGACTCTTCATAAAATGCAAAAAGTCGACTTTTCAGAAAATGCAAAAAGTCGAAAAGTCAACTTTTCGTTTCAACTATAGAACCCTACTTCGTAATTTATGCAATTTGGGTGTAGCCAATGAATTGCTACATTCATTCATTCAGTGTCAGTTTAATCAATAGCCTGTTATCGTTCTCGGTTGGGTTATAGAGAGATTTGAACTATGGACAGCAAATGCTACTGAAATTACAGCAAGCGCCTTTTAAGCCGTAGGTGATGTGTGTTCCGTCTAATAACATTCTGACAGGAGTAATTGATGGTTAATGAGTCCAAAACTTAGCTTAAAGACTATATGGACATCCATGGTCTGAGATTTAATTTAATAGATATTTACACTAGTTAAAAGATTTTTAAAAAAATATTCAACTAACTACTAATAAAAATATAATTTGTATTTTTTTATCTTCTAACATTTTATAATGATTAGTCAGTTGTCTAAGTAAATTTCTAAAAACTACCACTTTTATTAAGAACAATAATTATTAAAAAAATCTTAGAAATATTAGCGCAAATATTACATTTCATTTTATATGTGTATTTAACTAACAAATCACGTTTATAATTAAAACGTTTATTATATTTAATGCATTTAGTTTGTTTGCTAACAAATAAGTCATTTTTTTCAAAAGTATCTTAAGTACAATTAATTAGAAATTGTTTTAAAAAAATTGTAATTCGCTAATTAATTCTCAAAGAGAATCCTTAAATTAAACTCTGTTCTTTTATAAAAATTTCAAAAAAAGCTTAGATAGACTTGTCTTATTTTAGAAGAAAGTGGATTATATTTCTAAGTAAACTACATTTTAAATAAAAACACAGACTTTTATTTAATATGAAGTGCTCATGTTAAAATAAATTTTTTACTTATTTATATATTATTTTTTTTATTAAATAACCCCCTAATTATCTTTTATGGCAGTTATAAACCAAAAAATTATATATATAAAAAAGGTGTTAATAACATTCATAGAACTGTTTTGCGATTAAAGTGAAAATTTATTAATATGCATTTAAAAACAAAATATAAAACAATTAATTAATTTCGCGGCACCTTTTCGAAGAGTTCAATATCATAAATCAATTTGCACGTGTTTTTCTTTCTAACAAAACGGAAATGAAAAGTTTGTATTGTGTGAGTATAGTTAAGGAATAGAGATAGTTAAAGTCTAGTACATAGTTTAATGTTTAAGTAATCGAAAATCTTAATATAATCGATTTCCTTATAATTTAAAGCTAATGTTTTCTAGAGCAGGCAAAATGTGTTTAATATTTTATTTATTAAATATTTTCATTTAATCTATCTATCTATCTATCTATCTATCTATCTATCTATCTATCTATCTATCTATCTATCTATCTATCTATCTATCTATCTATCTATCTATCTATCTATCTATCTATCTATCTATCTATCTATCTATCTATCTATCTATCTATCTATCTATCTATCTATCTATCTATCTATCTATCTATCTATCTATCTATCTATCTATCCATCCGTCTATCTATCTATCTATCTATCTATCTATCTATCTATCTATCTATCTATCTATCTATCTATATATCTATTTATCTATCATAAATATGTGATGAAGTGTAAATACAATTATTCATAGCCGAATTTAAAAATTTATTTTATTGTTAGAAATACAGTTTGTATTTTTTTAATATAAAGTTGTAGCTAATACTATACGTTACATACAAATGCTTTTTAACATGATTGCTTACATTATTTTCCATTTTTAGGATATTGCTATTATTATAATAATTATTACAGTAATTAATAATATTTTTGGCTAAAGTCTTTCGTTTTTAAATCTTTCCCTTGCCTATTCTATTTATGTTTCTTTTGCAAAAGTCTTTGTTCTTCTAGCTTTTCATTGATGGCCATAGGAACACGTCTTGTGCGAAATACAGTCCATAACGATACAATCCAACTGACAATAATGGTGGCATACAGTATAGGCGGAAAGGCACGTTCATTACCCACTGGTATTTCTGCACGTAAAGGTGATTTTATTTTAACATCCACCTTGACATATTTCCAATTGCAAGGTTCATTCCATTTTGCCAACGTTTGGTGACTCGTTGATTCTTTAATATTTGGCACTTTTTCATCTAAACAATAGAGGGTGTTAGGCTCTATATGCAGTTCATTTTCTAACAAATTTTGTTCGTGTTTAGGACAATTGATAAACATTGTGGGTGTCTTTATATCGACTGATACAGAGGAACTGTAATACAAATATTTATTAAAAGGAAATCTTATTTATTAGAGATAACTTTACCTTTCATCATTTGGTGCATGGTAGCGAAAATGTATGGGCAATGTTATAGTATCAGTTATTTTGGGTACACCTTTGAGAAAAACTTCAAATGGTTTAGATTGCTCTGTTGGTTTTTCAATATCAACAAAGGAGGGATAAATGGCATCAAGCTGAAATGTTAAGTTGTGTATTAAAAATATAAAAAATTATATTAATTTATAATAATTTCTGTATAGTTTGAGCAACATCCTTTGAACATTTCTATAGTTTAAATTTTAAACTTTAAAAAAACACAAAACCAAAAAATTAACAAAGAGTTATATAAATACTTGTTTACGTCTTGTAATGTTTTTTTTTATCGTAAATAAATTTGGCCAAAAAGATAAGATATTTTGTGAATTTAATATAAACATTTTTTTATATTAGGCATTTTAAAATATGTTTATGATTTCTTAATTTAAATGCGTAGTGTTTATTATTTTAAAAAGATAAGTTTAACAATTTTTAATGAATCATTTAGAATTAAAATCTCTAAAAGCAAAAATGTAAACATTACTACGTGATGTATTTCATGAAGTCATCAAAATTTTCATTAGCGGAAGTAAAAGTAGCTATTTTGAATATAATTTGTCAAAGTGTTGGGAATGTTGTTATTCTCCTGGAGAAGACTTTCAAATTGAAATCAAATTCATAATTAAAAACAATTTAATGGAATTTAAAGCTTGTGAATTAACGGCCCGAGATGATCAGGAAAAAAACTAATATAAATAGGTAGATAGATAGATAGATAGATAGATAGATAGATAGATAGATAGATAGATAGATAGATAGATAGATAGATAGATAGATAGATAGATAGATAGATAGATAGATAGATAGATAAATAGATAGATAGATAGACAGACAGACAGACAGACAGACAGACAGACAGATAGATAGATAGATAGATAGATAAATAAATAGATATATAGATAGACAGATAGATAGATAGATAGATAGATAGATAGATAGATAGATAGATAGATAGATAGATAGATAGATAGATAGATGGATGGATAAATATAATATTATTCCACTATTTTCATTATTCATTATTATATTTTACCTTTTTCAATCGCTTCAGGTCATCCAGCTGATCGACACTTACATACACTGATGCCGGCAAATGCTGTTTTAAAACGTATTCACACTCCTTACCCGCCAATGGATAATCGAATTGCACAGTATAGATAAGATATCTAGAAATTTTAATTTCCTCCAAACTACTTTAGACATTCATCCAATAAGAAATTTTCCTTTACTTACCGATGGAATCCAGCATCGGTTAATTCCACATCTACTATGGGAGTTTGTATTACATCGTTTTCACTGTGTTGTCGCGAAGACACAATTGTTAAAAGAAAACAAAATGCCACAGAAATCCACTTCATTTTATTAAATTTTCATAAACAGCATAGAAAAATCTATGGTAAACAAAATTACTTTTTTGTAAACAAAAAATATTTTTCCAAACATGTGTTGTGACAGCTGTTGTTATTGTTGTCAATAAGCTGCGAAAAACGCTGAAATGAGAATAATGATAAATTGTACTAAAATATTCGGCTGTTTTGTATAAAACAAAATTTTATATGAAATTTTATTTTTTCAAAATAGAATATTAATTTAGTTAATAAATATGATTAAGTAAAACCTGTTATACGGACAATGTAATATGATAAAATATAATTGTTTCTATTAAAAACATTGTTATAGCGAAAATTAGTCTTGATGTTCAAAAAACGTAAGATGGTCAAATATGGGCCGATCTTCGGTAAATTTGGGAAAGGGATATATATTTAAATAACAGTTAGTTTTGTTGAGTTTCATTGCGATACAAATTGTTACAAGTCAATTTTAGACGTTTAAGACATTTTTTGAAGGGGGGTTTGTATGGGGGCTAGGGTCAAATAAGGGCCGATCCTTACGAAAATCTGCAGTGTAATTTATAATTATATAAAACTTATTTGTGCCAATTTTTGGAGAGATATTTGACGTAATTATGGCTTAAAATGTTCAAATCGGGAGGTACGGTTGTATGGGAGCTAAGTGAAATAATGGACCGATTTCAACCATTTTCAATAGGCTTCGTCCCTGTGCCAAAAAATATGCTTGGTCCAAATTTCATCAAATTGCGGCCTGTACTTTGCGTACAAGCAAACCTGGCGGACGGGCATGTCTTAATCGACTCAAAAAATGATTCTGAATCGATCGGTATACTTTAAGGTGGGTATTGGACCAAGGTGGGTATTGGAGCAATATTTGTGTATGTTACAAACATCAGCACAAACGTATATTACCCTCCCCACTATAGTGGTGTAGGGTAAAAAACCCAATAGAGTTGTAATTCAGGTCTGAGTTGGGGAACAACTCTCGCGTCATCGTTTTTATTTCTTAAGTACGGTCAGGCTTGTGCTTGTTACTGGGCTTTCGACAGAATTACTCCTCACCCCGCACTGATTTAATGCACTCTTCGTATAACAGTTCTAAGTTATGCGTTGTCTTCATTAAACGCGTGCTTTCGTTTTACCTCAGAGTGAGGTTATGTTTTTAACTGGCGGAGACCATAAAATACTCACGATATAACTTGGTGGAGACCATTAAAACTCTTAAAACTTTTTTCTGGTGGGGACCATTAATACTTTTGATGAAATTAAGCCCGAATGTTCCAACTTCCTATATAAAGGTATAGGTCGTTTGGTGGGGATTTCTCTGGACAAACGTGTGATAACCTGGCAATATGAGTGCTTAATGCACCGCCATTCTAATTAAAACCCCCCAAAATTTATTCTAAATATAAAACTGTTATACACAATTTCTTTCAAATAAAATACCTGTTACAAACAATTTTTCTAAATAAAAGCAATTAAGACACAATTCCATACAAAGAAAATAAATGCAATTTTAAGTTTCAATATCCAATCGTTTTATTTAAAGATTTGTATATTTTCTTGTTCTTATATTCCAGTATTCCAAAATTAATTTAAATAAATAAAGTACGCGCATATGTTTTTATCTCATATACATTCTCCTATATATTTCAGAACCTTCTCGTGCCAATCTATCCGCCATTTCATTTCCCTTTATACCTTTATGAGCTTTTACATAATTCTTAAAAAAAATTGGAATCGTTATTTTTTTTTTTTTACATACGAATTAAAAACTTAAACAAAAATTTACCCATTTTATTAAAATCTTATCATCTTCCAATAATGAATCCAATTCCAGAAAGTCTGTTAAATTTTTAACTGGATCACCATTTTTTAAACGCCAATCTTTTGCCTTCCATCCTTTTATCCAGAGTGTTATGGAATTAATTAGAAATTGGGAGTCAGTGCTTATACATAGCTTGGTAATACCTAAACGTTTGGCAGCTTTAATGGCATAAATTGCTGCTTGTATTTCGCCAACATTATTAGTAACGCGACCATTTACGGGTTTACCAGCATTACTGGAAAAAAGTTAAATACAGAACTTTATTAATCATATTTCAAAGAGCCCATTGATAGTTTTGAGTCTTGATTAAAAAATTATTAAGAAAATCTTCTTACAGAACATGATTATCGCCAAAATATACACCATAGCCAGCACAAGCATTCCTTTGTCCATTATTAAAACATGAACCATCTGTATAGACAATAACGTAACCCTCCGAATCTAGAAGAAATTCCATATTGTCAATATATTTTATAGCAACCGGTTCCCATACAACAGATTCATGTCTAGGTATTTTACTTGAGGAACTGCCCGTAAAATTATCAGCTTTACGTTTACGATTATCTGAAGTATCGGCTAGTCCTTCAACTTCAGCTAAAGCGTTTAACTATAATATATATCATATATATAGAAAAAAATAATTTTTCGTATTAGTTTTTCTTTTACCAAATCCTCATCTGTTAATTCACAATTATCTCCATCACAAGGTGGCCAGTACTCGTTTGGATCCTCTTCTTTCTTAGGTCTATTCTTTTTTGTATCAACTTTGTATAATACATTAATGCCTTCGGCATGATAAGCCCCAATGAATTCTTCCGCTTCTGAACGAGTTGGAAATTTCTTATATCTGGACCCTCTATAACCTTTTATTTGTTCTTCACATTCGGGCCTGCAAAAGTGAGGAATTTTTTGTTATTATAAATCTTGTACTTTTCATAATACAAAAAACAAATCGTTTAGTAAAATTTGTTTTATTTCTTGTTGTAACTGGATGTTCTTCCCTGAGGAAAAACATCTGGTTGATACAGCTGTTGCTGAGTTGACAATCTTTGGACGATTGAGAATCGGGTCGTTGATTTGTTGACGAAAGAGAAGAAGTTTCCGAGTACGGGAAACTCCGTACCATTTGTAATACAGCTTTGGCTGAAGGAAAATCATCGTGCGTCATTGCCATTATCTCTTAAGGGTAATCAGGCTGTCCTTTTTGCAACCGCGTTGGTTTAGAGTGTGGCGTCGGATAACGGTACCGCGTTTCTGTTTTTCGAATTTTACATATTAACCATATGCATTCGGATTTATAACCCAACTTTTACGTACTTTGATACGTAGTGGAAAACCATAAAAAACTCATTGGATTTTAGTGGAGACCATTAAACTCATTATCTTAGTCTAAGCGATCTGGTTTTCTATACAAAGGTATAGGTCGTTTCGGCATTACTTGGTCAAGGTTTCTTGGATTGTTACGCTGGCACTATGCGTGCTTTATGCGGCGCTATTTAAATTCCCAGCAGTTCGACGGGACAGTCCCGAACTGACCACATAACCTACTACTTGTGGTGGCCCCTAGCCACCTGACTACCCAGGTGACCGACCATTTTAACATGGGCTTTTCCTACGAGGAAGTCAATCGTCACTCTACACCCTACAAAGAGACAGTAAAGAGACGATTACCTCCGCTCTGGCTTACAAAAGGGACACTGAAGTGACGACTGTCTTTATTCTCGATTACAAAGGCTACATTCGTGACGAATGACAAAAAAATACGAAATACGATCATTCAGGTGGGTAACTATTAGTGGAAATTAGTGTCTTTTTCGTATGCATTGACTCTTTGTCGAATTGCTGGGCCCAGCAGTTCGACGGCACAGTCCCGAACTGACCACTTAACCCACAACTTGTGGTGGCCCCTATCCACCTGACTACCCAGGTGACCGACCATTTTAACATCGGCTTGTCCTACGAGGAAGTCAATCGTCACTCTACACCCTACAAGGAGACAGTAAAGAGACGATTGCCTCCGCTCTCGCTTACAAAGGGGACACTAAAGTGACGACTGTCTTCATTCTCGATTACAAAGGCGATCATCATCAGGGTTTTTAGATTAAAAAATTGCGACCAAGGGCTGTCAACCCAGCAACAACAATACAACCGATTGTAAAATTTGATAAAGTTTAATTTACTAAAGGAATAAATAACAGGAGTGATATTTGTCTATTTTAAATATGATAATTTAACATGTTAAGGTAATTTAAGTGTTATAGTGACCACGTTTCCACGTTACGATCCAAATTGATCACGCTTATTTGGACAGAAAAACAATCGGGCATTAGTAAATCGACCCAGCAAGTTATTTTAATAGTTAGTATACACACTTTAAAATGGGTGTTACAAACCTCAGTACAAACATACAATACCCTGCCTACTACAGTGATGTAGGGGATAAAAAAAATTTTGTAATACATAGATCATATACAAACAATAACTCTATAAATTTCAACGGATTTGTGTCCTTTTATAGAGTCATTAAATATATTCAACTTTTCTTAACACATTAAGTTATTAGCTTTCTAATTATTTATACAATTAAAAATATTGACAGAAAAGCATAGAGCCGGTTCACCACATAAAAACCCACAAATTTTCATATTACCAAGTATTATAAATTCCAATTTTACGACCCTTTGCCACAGCGTAAAAAGACATTATTCGATTTATTTGAATATTATTGAATGCAATTTTTAATAATTGCATTTAATGAAAAACTATTAATTCTTTTCTAAAGAAACACAATTTGTATACGGATAAAAGAAGAAACTACAAATTTGGATATAAAGGAAAAAAGCAAAAAAAAAAAACAGCTGTTTAAAACTTTTTACATCAGTGGTGTAAAAATAGTAGTAAATAAATAAAGTATTATTTAAATTTTAATAAAAGTTTAAATACATATAAAACGAAATTAAAGAAATAATATTTTTAAAATGTTTTTATTTTAATTTTTTAATAAGTTTTTTATTATATATTATTTACTTAAAAAATATTACATACTAAAGCTTTTATGCCTAATTTTTACAACTCTGTTAGTTAGTGTCAAAACGGGTGGAATGAAAAATTTAACAACAAAAATTCAGTTGAGAAAAAATTTTTAGTGGAAATTTTCATCTCATATATTTGCAGCTGTCGTTTGTGTTTTAATAAAACGTTAATATATTCTATTTGTGTTTAAATATTCATAACAAAACTATTTAATACCAAAATTGATGGTAAATTAACAAATAAAATATCAAATACCTTAAAATGTAAACGAAAATAAAAGTGCAGTGAAAAAAAAAAAAACAAATTGATTAAAAGAAAATACAAAAAAATCAAAAGCAGTCAGTCTGCCAAAAACGAAACGAGTTTTTTTTGCTTGTATATTTTGTTATTGTTTTCTTTATTATTTATGTGTGTGATTTTCGTTTTCTCTTAAGTTTTCTTCTTATTTGCGGTATCGCTATTAAAAATCAGTCGCCGCGACTTTAGAAGTTTGTGCGTATGTGATTGATATTGGAATTATTTTGTTTTTTATTTTGTTATTAAAAATAAAATAAAACTATTTAATACTCTCGTTTTTGTTTTTATTTACACACTCATATGCTAATTTATCAAATTAATTAATTATTCATGGGAGTTGTGTGTTTCGTGTTTATTATTGTAAACTTGTGATGATAAAATTATGTAAATTTATTAAGTTTCAAAAACAGTTTATACGACATCGCATTATAGTAAACAAAATAAATAAACGTAACAAAATTATAAATAAAATTCTTTAAAAATATATATTAAAAAGTGAAGTTATACTATTTTTCGATTTGCTGTTGCATTGCATTTGCTGCTGTGTATTTAATGTATGTGGCTGCTCATTCCTAAATATTCTTAGACGGTCAATTGCCACCATAAAGTTGTTTTATATTATTTAATATCCTTTTCGTGATTGTTTTGCTGCTGCTCTTGTTGTTTGTAGGGCAATGAATTTAAAGGGTCTCCATAATTATAATAATACTCCAAGCAGTTTTAATGATTGGATTTCTGTGCGGTTAAATAGGTAAGTTTTTTTTTGTTGTTGGTTAGTTGTAAATAAATGTTTCCATGCAGTCAACTCTAGCGGTAGTGAGTAATAGATACAATATTATTGAATTATTAATACAATTGTACGTTCATTCGACTATAGATTGTAGGAAATATATATGGATCAGAGCAGAGTATTGTTTACAGTTGAGGTTTATTTTTCCAATATTTTCTTATACATATTTTATTCAATTGCCTATCAATTGTTGGTAACGTTTCAACAACTATGTAGGTATTTGATTGATTTTAATTAAACTACCTATTTATTTAAGGTGTTTCCCTCTTTAAATACACTGTCCAACAAAATTTTTAAAAAATCGAAACCCAAAGGACAGTGCTGCACTGATTCCGAAAGACAAGTTCGCTCTGTTAATTAGATGTCCGCCTATATTCCAGGTTCTTATAAGATACAAGGATATATGCATCCATCTACATATGCATGTGTTGTTATCACAATAGCCTCTACACAAGCTAAAGAATCTTTCACAATTACTCTTAATTGATTGTTGTAAATATGCGGGTAATAAAGCAATTGTTTCAAAACTCATTGATAACCATATCCACGATATTGGATAATAAATATAATTCCTGAATATTATTTTACAATATCTTTCATAAATGCTTTTAAAATTAATGTAAAAAAAATAATTTGTAATAATGATGGAATAGCTGTTTTAATTGTGTTTATAAATTCTTTTGACTTATAAAATATTTTAAATGATTAAGAAATCCATTACTCACAATTTAATTACAACTTTTATTAAACAATATAAAGCTATTAACGTGTAAATAATATAAAAATTGTTTTTTTTCTTTGGGGAGAAAAGCAACAATAAATAGAATAAACCTATAAAGGGAGCATTTGCCTAAATACAAGAATTTTATCATTTGATGTTAATTATAATCAAAATAGATATCATAGTACTTACTCATTACAATTCAGGTTAAGGGTTATATTGTATATGTATGACATATTTACAAAATTTGTATGTAGAATTATATATGGTTTTGTTATTTTAGAACATAGATCATTTTTAATGGTCAAACATGTGTAGTTCTATTATTTTGTTCACTTCTGTACATGAAATATATCTTGGAAAAAAATATGACTTTTTGTATATTCAAATGTTAATTCTTCTTAATTAGCACTCTTAACAACCATGGGGAAAATACTATATTATGTTTATTTTTGAAATTAAATAAATATAAAAATACTTTTATAGAAAAGTGTTAAAAACTAAATTTAAAATTTCTATATTCAATTAAAAATCATGTACATTAGGCTGAGTCGAAAAATTTTAATATTACTGCCTCGAAGGTAATATTTTTAATGGGATTTATCATGATTATAGCTGTAGATAATTATGATCTGGATTATAAGATAAAAAAGTAAATTTATTATTCTTTCAAGTGACAATCTCATCTTTTTTAACGAAAATGTACTTTTCGCATTTAA